>NW_024743851.1:0-19962 GCF_018991925.1 Homarus americanus | reverse complement strand
GATCAGGGGACTTTCTTATACTCGAGCAGGGGACTTTGTTATACTCGACCAGGGGACTTTGTTATACTCGATTAGGCGGCTTCGTTATACTCGATCAGGTGACTTTGTTATACTCGATGAAGGGCCTTTCTTATACTCGATGAGGGGCCTTTCTTATACTAGATCAGGGGACTTTGTTATACCCGATCAGGAGACTTTGTTATACTCGATAAGGGGACTTTGTTATACTCGATAAGAGGAATTTGTTATACTCGATCAGGGGACTTTGTCTTACTCGATTAGGGCCCTTTGCTATACTCGACCAGGGGACTTTGATATAATCGATAAGGGGACTTTGTTATACTCGATATGGGGACTTTGTTATACTGGGCCAGGGGACTTTTTTATACACCATCAGGGGACTTTGTTATACTCGATGAGGGGATTTTTGCTATACTCGACCAGGGGACTTGGATATAATCGATCATGGGACTTTGTTATGCTCGATATGGGGACTTTGTTATACTGGGCCAGGGGACTTTTCTATACTCGATCAGGGGACTTTGTTATACTAGTGTCATGGGACTTTGTTATTCTATACCAGGGGACTTTGTTATACTCGGTCAGGGACTTTGTTATAATCGATCAGGGGACTTTGTTATACTCGATAAGGGGACTTTGTTATACTCGATCAGGGGACTTTGTTATACTCGATCAGGGGACTTTGTTATACTCGATCAGGGGACTTTGTAATACTCGATAAGGGGAATTGTTATACTCGATAAGGGGACTTTGTTAGACTCGAACAGGGGACTTTGTTATACTCGACCAGGGGACTTTGTTATACTCGATTAGGCGGCTTCGTTATACTCGATCAGGTGACTTTGTTATACTCGATGAAAGGCCTTTCTTATACTCGATGAGGGGCCTTTCTTATACTAGATCAGGGGACTTTGTTATGCCCGATCAGGGGACTTTCTTATACTCGAGCAGGGGACTTTGTTATACTCGACCAGGGGACTTTGTTATACTCGATTAGGCGGCTTCGTTATACTCGATCAGGTGACTTTGTTATACTCGATGAAGGGCCTTTCTTATACTCGATGAGGGGCCTTTCTTATACTAGATCAGGGGACTTTGTTATACCCGATCAGGAGACTTTGTTATACTCGATAAGGGGACTTTGTTATACTAGATAAGAGGAAATTGTTATACTCGATCAGGGGACTTTGTCTTACTCGATCAGGGACCTTTGCTATACTCGACCAGGGGACTTTGATATAATCGATCATGGGACTTTGTTATGCTCGGTATGGGGACTTTGTTATACTGGGCCAGGGGACTTTTTTATACTCGATCAGGGGACTTTGTTATACTAGTATCACGGGACTTTGTTATTCTCGACCAGGGGACTTTGTTATACTCGGTCAGGGACTTTGTTATAATCGATCAGGGGACTTTGTTATGCTCGATCTGGGGACTTTGTTATACTGGGCCACGAGACTTTGGTATACTCGATCAGGGGATATGTTATTCTCGATCAGGGGACTTTGTTATACTGGACCAGGGGACTTTGTTATACTCGATAAGGGACTTTGTTATACTCGATCAGGGGGCTTTGTTATACTCGATCAGGGGACTTTGTTATACTCGATCAGCGGACTTTGTAATACTCGTTAAGGGGAATTGTTATACTCGATAAGGGGACTTTGTTAGACTCGAACAGGGGACTTTGTTATACTCGACCAGGGGACTTTGTTATACTCGATTAGGCGGCTTCGTTATACTCTATCAGATCACTTTGTTATACTCGATGAGGGGCCTTTCTTATACTCGATGAGGGGCCTTTGTTATACTAGATCTGGGGACTTTGTTATATTCGAGAAGGGGACTTTGTTATACTCGATGAGGGGACTTTGTTATACCCGATCAGAGAACTTGGTTATACCCGATCAGAGGACTTTGTTATACTCGACCAGGGGACTTTTTTATACTTGATCAATGGACTTTCTTATACTCAATGAGGGGCCTTTGGTATACTCGATCAGGGGACTTTGTTGTACTCGACCAGGGGACTTTGTTATACGCGATCAGGGGACTTTTTTATACTACACCAGAGGACTTTGTTATACTCGATCAGGGGATATGTTATATTCGATCAGTGGACTTTGTTATACTCGATTAGGGGCCTTTGTTATACTTGATCAGGGAACTTTGTTATACTCAATCAAGGGACTTTGTTATACTCGATTAGGGGCCTTTGTTATACTCGATGAGGGGGTTTGTTATACTCGACCAGGGGACTTTGTTATACGCAATCAGGGAACTTTGTTATACTCAACCAGGGAACTATTAAAAAATTTATCGGGGGACTTTGTCATACTAAATTAGGGGAATTTTGTTATACTCGATCAGGGGATATGTTATGCTCGATCAGGGGACTTTGTTATACTCAACCAGAGGACTTTGTTATACTCGATGAGGGGACTTTGTTATACTCAATCATGGGACTTTGTTATACTCGATGAGGGGCTTTGGTTATCCTCGATGAGGGGGTTTGTTATACTCGACCAGGGGACTTTGTTATACTCGATCAGGGAACTTTGTTATACTCAACCAGGGGACTTTTTTAAAATTAATCAGGGGACTTTGTCATACTCGCTAAGCGGAATTTTGTTATACTCGATCAGGGGATATGTTATACTCGATCAGGGGACTTTGTTATACTCACTCATGGGACTTTGTTATACTCGCGGAGGGGATTTTGCTATACTTGATTAGGGGACTTTGTTATACTCGATCAGGGGAATTTTTTTATACTCGATCAGAGGACTTTGTTATACTCGACCAGGGGCCTTTGTTATACTCGATTAGAAAACTTTATTATACTCGACCAGGGGACTTTGTTATACTCGATCAAGGGACTTTTGTTATACTCGATCAGGGGACTTTGTTATACTCGACCAGGGGACTTTTGTAATACTCGATCAGGGGACTTTGTTATACTCGATCAGGGGACTTTGTCTTACTCGATCAGGGCCCTTTGCTATACTCGACCAGGGGACTTTGATATAATCGATCATCGGACTTTGTTATGTTCGATATGCGTACTTTGTTATACTGGGCCAGGGGACTTTGTTATACTCAATAAGGGGCCTTTGGTATACTCGATCAGGGGACTTTGTTATACTCGTCCAGGGGACTTTGTTATACGCGATTAGGGGACTTTTTTATACTCGACCAGAGGACTTTGTTATACTCGACCAGGGTACTTTGTTATACGCGATAAGGCGGCTTAGTTATACTCGATCAGGTGACTTTGTTATACTCGATGAGGGGCCTTTGTTATACTTGATGAGGGGCCTCTGTTATACTAGAGCAGGGGACTTTGTTATACTCGATTAGGGGCCTTTTTTGGACTGGATCAGGGGCTTTTGTTATACTCGATCAGGGGACTTTGTTATACCCGATCAGGGGACTTTCTTATACTAGAGCAGGGGGCTTTGTTATACTCGATGAGGGGACTTTGTTATACTCGATGAAGAGGCTTTGTAATACTCGATCAGGGGAATTTGCTATACTCGACCAGGGGACTTTGTTATACTCGATCAGGGGACTTTGTTATACTCGACCAGGGGACTTTTTTATACTTGACCAATGGACTTTGTTATACAAGATGAGAGGCCTTTGTTATACTCGATCTGGGGACTTTGTTATACTCGAGAAGGGGACTTTGTTATACTCGATCACGGGATATTTTTATACCCGACCAGAGGACTTTGTTACACCCGATCAGAGGACTTTGTTATACTCGACCAGGGGACTTTTTTATACTTGATCAATGGCCTATCTATACTCAATAAGGGGCCTTTGGTATACTCGATCAGGGGACTTTGTTATACGCGATAAGGGGACTTTTTTATACTCGACTAGAAGACTTTGTTATACTCTATCAGGTTATATGTTATACTCGATCAGTGGACTTCGTTATACTCGATTAGGGGCCTTTGTTATACTCGATGAGGGGGCTTTGTTAAACTCGACCAGGGGACTTTGTTATACTCGATCAAGGAACTTTGTTATACTCAACCAGGGGACTTTTTAAAAATTAATCAGGGGACTTTGTCATACTCGATCAGGGGAATTTTGTTATACTCGATCAGGGGATATGTTATACTCGATCAGGGGACTTTGTTATACTCAACCAGAGGACTTTGTTATACTCGATCAGGGGACTTTGTTATACTCAATCAGGGGACTTTGTTATACTCGAGTGGGGGCCTTTGTTATACTCGTTGAGGGGGCTTTGTTATACTCGACCAGGGGACTTTGTTATACTCGATAAGGGAACTTTGTTATACTCAACCATGGGACTTTTTTAAAATTAATCAGGGGACTTTGTCATACTCGATCTGGGGAATTTTGTTATACTCGATCAGGGGATATGTTATACTTGATCAGGGGACTTTGTTATACTCAACCAGAGGACTTTGTTATACTCGATCAGGGGACTTTGTTATACTCGACCAGGGGACTTTCTTATACTCGATCAGAGGACTTTGTTATACTCGACCAGAGCACTTTTTTATACTCGATCAGGGGATATGTTATACTCGATGAGGGGATTTTGCTATACTTGATTAGGGGACTTTGTTATACTCGATCAGGGGAATTTTGTTATACTCGATCAGAGGACTTTTTTATACTCGATCAGGGGACTTTGTCTTACTCGATCAGGGCACTTTGCTATACTTCACCAGGGGACTTTGATATAATCGATCATGAGACTTTGTTATGCTCGATATGGGGACTTTGTTATACTGGGCCAGGGGACTATCTTATGCCCGATCAGGGGACTTTGTTATTCTCGATCAGGGGACTTTTGTTATACTCGATCAGGGGACTTTGCTATACTCGACCAGGGGCATTTGTTATACTCGATCAGGGGACTTTGTTAAACTCGATAAGGGGACTTTGTTATACTCGATAAGAGGAATTTGTTATACTCGATCAGGGGACTTTGTCTTACTCGATGAGGGCCCTTTGCTTTACTCGACCAGGGGAATTTGATATAATCGATCATGGGACTTTGTTATGCTCGATATGGGGACTTTGTTATACTGGGCCAGGGGACTTTTTTATACTCGATCAGGGGACCTTGTTATACTAGTATCAGGGGACTTTGTTATTCCCGACCAGGGGACTTTGTTATACTCGGTCAGGAACTTTGTTATAATCGATCAGGGGACTTTGTTATGCTCGATCTGGGGACTTTGTTATACTGGGCCAGGAGACTTTGTTATACTCGATCAGGGGATATGTTATACTCGATCAGGGGACTTTGTTATACTGGACCAGGGGCTTTCTGATATACTCGATGAGGGACTTTGTTATACTCGATGGGGACTTTGTTATACTCATCAGGGGGCTTTGTTATACTCGATCAGGGGACTTTGTTATACTCGATCCGGGGGACTTTGTCTTACTCGATCAGGGACCTTTGCTATACTCGACCAAGGTTTTGTTATGATTGATCCAGGGACTTTGTTGTTATGCCGATATGGGAATTTGTTAGACTGGGCCAGGGGACTTTTTTATACTCGACCAGAGGACTTTGTTATTCTCTATCAGGGGATATGTTATACTCGATCAGTGGACTTCGTTAAACTCGATTAGGGGCCTTTGTTATACTCGATGAGGGGGCTTTGTTATACTCGACCAGGGGACTTTGTTATACTCGATAAGGGAACTTTGTTATACTCAACCAGGGGACTTTTTTAAAATTAATCAGGGGACTTTGTCATACTCGATCAGGGAAATTTTGTTATACTCGATCAGGGGATATGTTATACTCGATCAGGGGACTTTGTTATACTCAACCAGAGGACTTTGTTATACTCGATCAGTGGACTTTGTTATACTCAATCATGGGACTTTGTTATACTCGACCAGGGACCTTTGTTATACTCGATCAGGGGACTTTGTTATACTCGATTAGGGGACTTTGTTATACTCGATAAAAGGAATTTGTTATACTCGATCAGGGGACTTTGTCTTACTCGATCAGGGCACTTTGCTATACTCCACCAAGGGACTTTGATATAATCGATCATGAGACTTTGTTATGCTCGATATGGGGACTTTGTTATACTGGGCCAGGGGACTTTTTTATTCCCGATCAGGGGACTTTGTTATTCTCGATCAGGGGACTTTTGTTATACTCGATCAGGGGACTTTGCTATACTCGACCAGGGGCCTTTGTTATACTCGATCAGGGGACTTTGTTATACTCGATAAGGGGACTTTGTTATACTCGATAAGAGGAATTTGTTATACTCGATCAGGGGACTTTGTCTTACTCGATGAGGGCCCTTTGCTTTACTCGACCAGGGAATTTGATATAATCGATCATGGGACTTTGTTATGCTCGATATGGGGACTTTGTTGTACTGGGCCAGGGGACTTTTTTATACTCGATCAGGGGACCTTGTTATACTAGTATCAGGGGACTTTGTTATTCTCGACCAGGGGACTTTGTTATACTTGGTCAGGGACTTTGTTATAATCGATCAAGGGACTTTGTTATGCTCGATCTGGGGACTTTGTTATACTGGGCCAGGAGACTTTTTTATACTCGATCAGGGGATATGTTTTACTCGATCAGGGGACTTTGTTATACTGGACCAGGGGACTTTGTTATACTCGATAAGGGGACTTTGTTATACTCGATCAGGGGACTTTGTTATACTCGTCCAGGGGGCTTTGTTATACTCGATCAGGGGACTTTGTTATGCTCGATCAGGGACTTTGTCTTACTCGATCAGGGCCCTTTGCTATACTCGACCAGGGGACTTTGTTATGATTGATCAGGGGACTTTGTTATGCTCGATATGGGGACTTTGTTATACTGGGCCAGGGGACTTTTTTATACTCGATCAGGGGACTTTGTTATACTCGATCAGGGGACTTTTGTTATACTCGAGCAGGGGACTTTGTTATACTCGACCAGGGGCCTTTGTTATACTCGGTCACCGGACTTTGTTATACTCGATATGGGGTGTTTTTAATACTCGATAAGGGGAATTTGTTATGCTCGATAAGGGGACTTTGTTAGACTCGTACAGGGGACTTTGTTATACTCGACCAAGGGACTTTGTTATACTCGATTAGGCGGCTTAGTTATACTCGATCAGGTGACTTTGTTATACTCGATGAGGGGCCTTTCTTATACTCGATGAGGGGCCTTTGTTATACTAGATCAGGGGACTTTGTTATACTCGTTTCAGGGGTCTTTGTTATACTCGTCCAGTGGGCTTTGTTATACTAGGATCAGGGGACTTTGTTATACTCGATCATGGGACTTTTGTTATACTCGATCACGGGACTTTGTTATAATCGATCAGGGGACTTTGTTATGCTCGATCTGGGGACTTTGTTATACTGCGCCAGGAGACGTTGTTATAATCGATGATGGGATATGTTATACTCGATCAGGGTCTTTCTTATATTGGACCAGGGGACTTTGTTATACTCGATCAGTGGATGTGTTATACTCGATTAGAGGACTTTGCTATACCCGACCAGGGGCCTTTGTTATACTCGATCAGGGGACTTTGTTATACTCGATAAGTGGACTTTGTTATACTCGATATGAGGAATTTGTTATACTCGATCAGGGGACTTTGATATAATCGATCATGGGACTTTGTTATGCTCCATATGGGGACTTTGTTATGCTCCATATGGGGACTTTTTTTTCTCGATCAGGGGACTTTGTGATTCTAGTATCAGGGACTTTGTTATTCTCGACCAGGGGACTTTGTTATACTCGATTAGGCGGCTTAGTTATACTCGATCAGGTGACTTTGTTATAATCTATGAGGGGCCTTTCTTATACTCGATGAGGGGCCTTTGTTATACTAGATCAGGGGACTTTGTTATACCCGATGAGGGGACTTTCTTATACTCGAGCAGGGGGCTTTGTTATACTCGATGAAGGGACTTTGTTATACTCGATGAGGAGGCTTTGTTATACTCGATCAGGGGACTTTGTTATACTCGTCCAAGAGACTTTTTTATACTTGACCAATGGACTTTGTTATACTAGATGAGAGGCCTTTGTTATACTCGATCTGGGGACTTTGTTATATACGAGAAGGGGACTTTGTTATACTCGACCAGAGGACTTTGTTATACTCTATCAGGGGATATGTTATACTTGATCAGTGGACTTTGTTATACTCGATTAGGGGCCTTTGTTATACTCGATGAGGGGGCTTTCTTACACTCGACCAGGGGACTTTGTTATACTCGATCAAGAAACTTTGCTATACTCAACCAGGGGACTTTTTTAAAATTAATCAGGGGACTTTGTCATACTCGATCAGGGGAATTTTGTTATACTCGATCAGGGGATATGTTATACTCGATCAGGGGACTTTGTTATACTCAACCAAAGGACTTTGTTATACTCGATCAGGGGACTTTGTTATACTCAATCATGGTACTTTGTTATACTCGATGAGGGGCTTTGGTTATCCTCGATCAGGGGACTTTGTTATACTCGACTAGGGGACTTTTTTATACTCGATCAGGGGACTTTGTTATACTCGACCCGAGGACTTTTTTATACTCGATCAGGGGATATGTTATACTGGATGAGGGGATTTTGCTATACTTGATTAGGGGACTTTGTTATACTCGACCAGGGGCCTTTGTTATACTCGATAAGAAAACTTTGTTATACTCGACCAGGGAAATTTTGTTATACTCGATCAGAGGACTTTGTTATACTCGACCAGGGGCCTTTTTTATACTCGATAAGAAAACTTTGTTATACTCGACCAGGGGACTTTGTTATACTCGATCAAGGGACTTTTGTTATACTCGATCAGTGGACTTTGTTATACTCGACCAGCGGACTTTTGTTATACTCGATCAGGGGACTTTGTTATACTCGACCAGGGGCCTTTGTTATACTCGATCAGGGGACTTTGTTATACTCGATAAGGGGACTTTGTTATACTCGATAAGAGGAATTTGTTATACTCGATCAGGGGACTTTGTCTTACTCGATCAGGGGCCTTTGCTATACTCGACCAGGTGACTTTGATATAATCGATCATGGGACTTTGTTATGCGCGATATGGGGACTTTGTTATACTGGGCCAGGGTACTTTTTTATACCCGATCAAGGGACTTTGTAATACTCGATGAGGGGACTTTTGTTATACTCGACCAGGGGACTTTGATATAATCGATCATGGGACTTTGTTATGCTCGATATGGGGACTTTGTTAACTGGGCCAGGAGACTTTTTTATACTCGATCAGGGGACTTTGTTATACTAGTATCACGGGACTTTGTTATTCTCTACCAGGGACTTTGTTATACTCGGTCAGGGACTTTGTTATAATCGATCAGGGGACTTTGTTATTCTCGATCTGGGGACTTTGTTATAATGGGCCAGGAGACTTTGTTATACTCGATCAGGGGATATGTTATACTCGATCAGGGGACTTTGTAATACTCGATAAGGGGAATTGTTATACTCGATAAGGGGACTTTGTTAGATTCGAACAGGGGACTTTGTTATACTCGACCAGGGGACTTTGTTATACTCGATTAGGCGGCTTCGTTATACTCGATCAGGTGACTTTGTTATACTCGATGAGGGGCCTTTCTTATACTCGATGAGGGGCCTTTCTTATACTAGATCAGGGGACTTTGTTATACCCGATCAGGAGACTTTCTTATACTCGAGCAGGGGGCTTTGTTATACTCGATGAGGGGACTTTGTTATACTCGATAAGGGGACTTTGTTATACTCGATAAGAGGAATTTGTTATACTCGATCAGGGGACTTTGTCTTACTCGATCAGGGACCTTTGCTATACTCGACCAGGGGACTTTGATATAATCGATCATGGGACTTTGTTATGCTCGATATGGGGACTTTGTTATACTGGGCCAGGGGACTTTTTTATACTCTATCAGGGGACTTTGTTATACTAGTATCACGGGACTTTGTTATTCTCGACCAGGGGACTTTGTTATACTCGGTCAGGGACTTTGTTATTATCGATCATGGGACTTTGTTATGCTCGATCTGGGGACTTTGTTATACTGGGCCAGGAGACTTTGTTATACTCGATCAGGGGATATGTTATACTCGTTCAGGGGACTTTGTTATACTGGACCAGGGGACTTTGTTATACTCGATAAGGGGACTTTGTTATACTCGATCAGGGGGCTCTGTTATACTCGATCCGGGGACTTTGTTATACTCGATCAGGGGACTTTGTAATACTCGTTAAGGGGAATTGTTATACTCGATAAGGGGACTTTGTTAGACTCGAACAGGGGACTTTGTTATACTCGACCAGGGGACTTTGTTATACTTGATTAGGCGGCTTCGTTATACTCTATCAGATCACTTTGTTATACTCGATGAGGGGCCTTTCTTATACTCGATGAGGGGCCTTTGTTATACTAGATCTGGGGACTTTGTTATATTCGAGAAGGGGACTTTGTTATACTCGATGAGGGGACTTTGTTATACCCGACCAGAGGACTTTGTTATACCCGATCAGAGGACTTTGTTATACTCGACCAGGGGACATTTTTATACTTGATCAATGGACTTTCTTATACTCAATGAGGGGCCTTTGATATACTCGATCAGGGGGCTTTGTTATACTCGATCAGGGGACTTTGTTATACTCGATCAGGGGACTTTGTAATACTCGTTAAGGGGAATTGTTATACTCGATCAGGGGACTTTGTTATACTCGACCAGGGGACTTTGGAATACGCGATCAGGGGACTTTTTTATACTACACCAGAGGACTTTGTTATACTCGATCAGGGGATATGTTATATTCGGTCAGTGGACTTTGTTATTCTCGATTAGGGGCCTTTGTTATACTCGATCAAGGGAATTTGTTATACTCAATCAGGGGACTTTTTTATACTCGATTAGGGGCCTTTGTTATACTCGATGAGGGGGTTTGTTATACTCGACCAGAGGACTTTGTTATACTCGATCGGGGAACTTTGTTATATTCAACCAGGGAACTTTTTTAAAATTAATTAGGGGACTTTGTCATACTCAATCAGGGGAATTTTGTTATACTCGATGAGAGACTTTGGTTATCCTCGATGAGGGGGTTTGTTATATAAATGAGGACTTTGTTATACTCGATGAGGGAACTTTGTTATACTCAACAGGGGACTTTGTTATACTCGATCAGGGGGCTTTGTTATACTCGATCGGGGGACTTTGTTATACTCGATCAGGGGACTTTGTAATACTCGTTAAGGGGAATTGTTATACTCGATAAGGGGACTTTGTTAGACTCGAACAGGGGACTTTGTTACACTCGACCAGGGGACTTTGTTATACTCGATTAGGCGGCTTCGTTATACTCTATCAGATCACTTTGTTATACTCGATGAGGGGCCTTTCTTATACTCGATGAGGGGCCTTTGTTATACTAGATCTGGGAACTTTGTTATATTCGAGAAGGGGACTTTGTTATACTCGATGAGGGGACTTTGTTATACCCGACCAGAGGACTTTGTTATACCCGATGAGAGGACTTTGTTATACTCGACCAGGGGACTTTATTATACTTGATCAATGGACTTTCTTATACTCAATGAGGGGCCTTTGATATACTCGATCAGGGGGCTTTGTTACACTCGATCAGGGGACTTTGTTATACTCGATCAGGGGACTTTGTAATACTCGTTAAGGGGAATTGTTATACTCGATCAGGGGACTTTGTTATACTCGACCAGGGGACTTTGTTATACGCGATCAGGGGACTTTTTTATACTACACCAGAGGACTTTGTTATACTCGATCAGGGGATATGTTATATTCGATCAGTGGACTTTGTTATTCTCGATTAGGGGCCTTTGTTATACTCGATCAAGGGAATTTGTTATACTCAATCAGGGGACTTTGTTATACTCGATTAGGGGCCTTTGTTATACTCGATGAGGGGGTTTGTTATACTCGACCAGGGGACTTTGTTATACTCGATTAGGGAACTTTGTTATATTCAACTAGGGAACTTTTTTAAAATTAATTAGGGGACTTTGTCATACTCAATCAGGGGAATTTTGTTATACTCGATCAGGGGATATGTTTTACTCGATCAGGGGACTTTGGTATACTCAACCAGAGGACTTTGTTATACTCGATGAGGGGACTTTGTTATACTCAATCATGGGACTTTGTTATACTCGATGAGGGGCTTTGGTTATCCTCGATCAGGGGACTTTGTTATACTCGACCAGGGGACTTTGTTATACTCGATCAGGGGACTTTGTTACACTCGACCAGAGGACTTTTTGAAGTGTCAGGGGACTTTGTCATACTTTCGATCAGAAATTTTGTTATACTTGACCAGGAATTATGTTATACTCGATCAGGGGACTTTGTTATACTCAACCAGAGGACTTTGTTATACTCGATCAGGAGACTTTGTTATACTCAATCATGGGCCTTTGTTATACTCGCGGAGGGGATTTTGCTATACTTGATTAGGGGACTTTGCTATACTCGATCAGGGGAATTTTGTTATACTCGATCGGAGGACTTTGTTATACTCGTCCAGGGGCCTTTGTTATACTCGATAAGAAAACTTTGTTATACTCGACCAGGGGACTTTGTTATACTCGATCAAGGGACTTTTGTTATACTCGATCAGGGGACTTTGTTATACTCGACCAGGGGACTTTTGTTATACTCGATTAGGGGAATTTGTTATACTCGATCAGGGGACTTTGTTATACTCGATAAGTGGACTTTGTTATACTCGATAAGAGGAATTTGTTATACTCGATCAGGGGACTTTGTCTTACTCGATCAGGGCCCTTTGGTATACTCGACCAAGGGACTTTGATATAATCGATCATCGGACTTTGTTATGTTCGATATGCGGACTTTGTTATACTGGGCCAGGGGACTTTTTTATACCCGATCAGGGGACTTTGTTATACTCGGTCAGGGGACTTTTGTTATACTCGATCTGGGGACTTTGTTATACTCAATAAGGGGCCTTTGGTATACTCGATCAGGGGACTTTGTTATACTCGTCCAGGGGACTTTGTTATACGCGATTAGGGGACTTTTTTATACTCGACCAGAGGACTTTGTTATACTCGACCAGGATACTTTGTTATACGCGATAAGGCGGCTTAGTTATACTCGATCAGGTGACTTTGTTATACTCGATGAAGGGCCATTGTTATACTCGATGAGGGGCCTTTGTTATACTAGAGCAGGGGACTTTGTTATACTCGATTAGGGGCCTTTTTGGACTCGATCAGGGGCCTTTGTTATACTCGATCAGGGGACTTTGTTATACCCGATCAGGGGACTTTCTTATATTCGAGCAGGGGGCTTTGTTATACTCGATGAGGGGACTTTGTTATACTCGATGAGGAGGCTTTGTTATACTCGATCAGGGGACTTTGCTATACTCGACCAGGGGACTTTGTTATAGTCGATCAGGGGACTTTGTTATACTCGACCAGGGGACTTTTTTATACTTGACCAATGGACTTTGTTATACAAGATGAGAGGCCTTTGTTATACTCGATCTGGGGACTTTGTTATACTCGAGAAGGGGACTTTGTTATACTCGATCAGGGGACATTTTTATACCCGACCAGAGGACTTTGTTACACCCGATCAGAGGACTTTGTTATACTCGACCAGGGGACTTTTTTATACTTGATCAATGGCCTATTTATACTCAATAAGGGGCCTTTGGTATACTCGATCAGGGGACTTTGTTATACGCGATAAGGGGATTTTTTTATACTCGACCAGAAGACTTTGTTGTACTCTATCAGGTTATATGTTATACTCGATCAGTGGACTTCGTTATACTCGATTAGGGGCCTTTGTTATACTCGATGAGGGGGCTTTGTTATACTCGACCAGGGGACTTTGTTATACTCGATCAAGGAACTTTGTTATTATCAACCAGGGGACTTTTTAAAAATTAATCAGGGGACTTTGTCATACACGATCAGGGGAATTTTGTCATACTCGATCAGGGGATATGTTATACTCGATCAGGGAACTTTGTTATACTCAACCAGAGGACTTTGTTATACTCGATCAGGGGACTTTGTTATACTCATTCAGGGGACTTTGTTATACTCGATTGGGGGCCATTGTTATACTCGATGAGGGTGCTTTGTTATACTCGACCAGGGGACTTTGTTATACTCGATAAGGGAACTTTGTTATACTCAACCAGGGGACTTTTTTTAAATTAATCAGGGGACTTTGTCATACTCGATCTGGGGAATTTTGTTATACTCGATCAGGGGATATGTTATACTTGATCAGGGGACTTTGTTATACTCAACCAGGGGACTTTGTTATACTCGATCAGGGGACTTTGTTATACTCGACCAGGGGACTTTCTTATACTCGATCAGAGGACTTTGTTATACTCGACCAGAGGACTTTTTTATACTCGATCAGGGGATATGTTATACTCGATGAGGGGATTTTGCTATACTTGATTAGAGGACTTTGTTTTACTCGATCAGGGGAATTTTAATATACTCGATCAGAGGACTTTTTTATACTCGATCAGGGGACTTTGTTATACTCGATAAGGGGACTTTGTTATACTCGATAAGAGGAATTTGTTATACTCGATCAGGGGACTTTGTCTTACTCGATCAGGGCACTTTGCTATACTCCACCAGAGGACTTTGATATAATCGATCATGAGACTTTGTTATGCTCGATATGGGACTTTGTTATACTGGGCCAGGGGACTATCTTATGCCCGATCAGGGGACTTTGTTATTCGCGATCAGGGGACTTTTGTTATACTCGATCAGGGGACTTTGCTTTACTCGACCAGGGGCCTTTGTTATACTCGATCAGGGGACTTTGTTATACTCGATAAGGGGACTTTGTTATACTCGATAAGAGGAATTTGTTATACTCGATCAGGGGACTTTGTCTTACTCGATGAGGGCCCTTTGCTTTACTCGACCAGGGGAATTTGATATAATCGATCATGGGACTTTGTTATGCTCGATATGGGGACTTTGTTATACTGGGCCAGGGGACTTTTTTATACTCGATCAGGGGACCTTGTTATACTAGTATCAGGGGACTTTGTTATTCTCGACCAGGGGACTTTGTTATACTTGGTCAGGGACTTTGTTATAATCGATCAGGGGACTTTGTTATGCTCGATCTGGGGACTTTGTTATACTGGGCCAGGAGACTTTGTTATACTCGATCAGGGGATATGTTATACTCGATCAGGGGACTTTGTTATACTGGACCAGGGGACTTTGTTATACTCGATAAGGGGACATTGTTATACTCGATCAGGGACTTTGTTATACTCATCCAGGGGGCTTTGTTATACTCGATCAGGGGACTTTGTTATACTCGATCATTGGACTTTGTCTTACTCGATCAGGGCCCTTTGCTATACTCGACCAGGGGACTTTGTTATGATTGATCAGGGGACTTTGTTATGCTCGATATGGGGAATTTGTTATACTGGGCCAGGGGACTTTTTTATACTCGATCAGGGGACTTTGTTATACTCGATCAGGGGACTTTGTTATACTCGAGCAGGGGACTTTGTTATACTCGACCAGGGGCCTTTGTTATACTCGGTCACCGGACTTTGTTATACTCGATATGGGGTGTTTTAATACTCGATAAGGGGAATTTGTTATGCTCGATAAGGGGACTTTGTTAGACTCGTACAGGGGACTTTGTTATACTCGACCAAGCGACTTTGTTATACTCGATTAGGCGGCTTAGTTATACTCGATAAGGTGACTTTGTTATACTCGATGAGGGGCCTTTCTTATACTCGATGAGGGGCCTTTGTTATACTAGATCAGGGGACTTTGTTATACTCGTTTCAGGGGTCTTTGTTATACTCGTCCAGTGGGCTTTGTTATACTAGGATCAGGGGACTTTGTTATACTCGATCAGGGGACTTTTGTTATACTCGATCACGGGACTTTGTTATAATCGATCAGGGGACTTTGTTATTCTCGATCTGGGGACTTTGTTATACTGCGCCAGGAGACGTTGTTATAATCGATGATGGGATATGTTATACTCGATCAGGGTCTTTCGTATATTGGACCAGGGGACTTTGTTATACTCGATCAGTGGATGTGTTATACTCGATCAGAGGACTTTGCTATACTCGACCAGGGGCCTTTGTTATACTCGATCAGGGGACTTTGTTATACTCGATAAGGGGACTTTGTTATACTCGATATGGGGAATTTGTTATACTCGATCAGGGGACTTTGATATAATCGATCATGGGACTTTGTTATGCTCGATATGGGGACTTTGTTATACTGGGCCAGGGGACTTTTTTTTCTCGATCAGGGGACTTTGTGATACTAGTATCAGGGGACTTTGTTATTCTCGACCAGGGGACTTTGTTATACTCGATTAGGCGGCTTAGTTATACTTGATCAGGTGACTTTGTTATACTCTATGAGGGGCCTTTCTTATACTCGATGAGGGGCCTTTGTTATACTAGATCAGGGGACTTTGTTATACCCGATGAGGGGACTTTCTTATACTCGAGCAGGGGGCTTTGTTATACTCGATGAGGGGACTTTGTTATACTCGATGAGGAGGCTTTGTTATAATCGATCAGGGGACTTTGCTATACTCGACCAGGGGACTTTGTTATACTCGATCAGGGGACTTTGTTATACTCGACCAAGGGACTTTTTTATACTTGACCAATGGACTTTGTTATACTAGATGAGAGGCCTTTGTTACACTCGATCTGGGGACTTTGTTATATTCGAGAAGGGGACTTTGTTATACTCGACCAGAGGACTTTGTTATACTCTATCAGGGGATATGTTATACTTGATCAGTGGACTTTGTTATACTCGATGAGGGGGCTTTTTTATACTCGACCAGGGTACATTGTTATGCTCGATCAAGGAACTTTGCTATACTCAACCAGGGGACTTTTTTAAAATTAATCAGGGGACTTTGTCATACTCGATCAGGGGAATTTTGTTATACTCGATCAGGGGATATGTTATACGCGATCAGGGGACTTTGTTATACTCAACCAGAGGACTTTGTTATACTCGATCAGGGGACTTTGTTATACTCAATCATGGTACTTTGTTATACTCGATGAGGGGCTTTGGTTATCCTCGATCAGGGGACTTTGTTATACTCGACTAGGATTTTTTTATACTCTCGATCAGGACTTGTTATACCCTTTACTCAGGGCCTTTGTTATACACGATAAGAAAACTTTGTTATACTCGACCAGGGGACTTTGTTATACTCGATCAAGGGACTTTTGTATACTCGATCAGGGGACTTTGTTATACTCGACCAGCGGACTTTTGTTATACTTGATCAGGGGACTTTGTTATACTCGACCAGGTGCCTTTGTTATACTCGATCAGGGGACTTTGTTATACTCGATAAGGGGACTTTGTTATACTCGATAAGAGGAATTTGTTATACTCGATCAGAGGACTTTGTCTTACTCGATCAGGGCCCTTTGCTATACTCGACCAGGGGACTTTGATATAATCGATCATGGGACTTTGTTATGCTCGATATGGGGACTTTGTTATACTGGGCCAGGGGACTTTTTTATACACCATCAGGGGACTTTGTTATACTCGATGAGGGGATTTTTGCTATACTCGACCAGGGGACTTGGATATAATCGATCATGGGACTTTGTTATGCTCGATATGGGGACTTTGTTATACTGGGCCAGGGGACTTTTTTATACTCGATCAGGGGACGTTGTTATACTAGTATCATGGGACTTTGTTATTCTATACCAGGGGGCTTTGTTATACTCGGTCAGGGACTTTGTTATAATCGATCAGGGGACTTTGTTATACTCAATAAGGGGACTTTGTTATACTCGATCAGGGGGCTTTGTTATACTCGATCAGGGGACTTTGTTATACTCGATCAGGGGACTTTGTAATACTCGATAAGGGGAATTGTTATACTCGATAAGGGGACTTTGTTAGACTCGAAGAGGGGACTTTGTTATACTCGACCAGGGGACTTTGTTACACTCGATTAGGCGGCTTCGTTATACTCGATCAGGTGACTTTGTTATACTCGATGAAAGGCCTTTCTTATACTCGATGAGGGGCCTTTCTTATACTAGATCAGGGGACTTTGTTATACCCGATCAGGGACTTTCTTATACTCGAGCAGGGGACTTTGTTATACTCGACCAGGAGACTTTGTTATACTCGATTAGGCGGCTTCGTTATACTCGATCAGGTGACTTTGTTATACTCGATAAAGGGCCTTTCTTATACTCGATGAGGGGCCTTTCGTATACTAGATCAGGGGACTTTGTTATACCCGATCAGGAGACTTTGTTATACTCGATAAGGGGACTTTGTTATACTCGAGAAGAGGAATTTGTTATACTCGATCAGGGGACTTTGTCTTACTCGATCAGGGCCCTTTTGCTATACTCGACCAGGGGACTTTGATATAATCGATCATGGGACTTTGTTATGCTCGGTATGGGGACTTTGTTATACTGGGCCAGGGGACTTTTTTATACTCGATCAGGGGACTTTGTTATACTAGTATCACGGGACTTTGTTATTCTCGACCAGGGGACTTTGTTATACTCGGTCAGGGACTTTGTTATAATCGATCAGGGGACTTTGTTATGCTCGATCTGGGGACTTTGTTATACTGGGCAAGGAGACTTTGTTATACTCGATCAGGGGATATGTTATACTCGTTCAGGGGACTTTGTTATACTGGACCAGGGGACTTTGTTATACTCGATAAGGGGACTTTGTTATACTCGATCAGGGGGCTTTGTTATACTCGATTAGGGGACTTTGTTATACTCGATCAGGAGACTTTGTAATACTCGTTAAGGGGAATTGTTATACTCGATAAGGGGACTTTGTTATACTCGATCAGGGGGCTTTGTTATACTCGATGAGGGGACTTTGTTATACTCGACCAGGGGACATTGTTATACTCGATTAGGCGGCTTCGTTATACTCTATCAGATCACTTTGTTATACTCGATGAGGGGCCTTTCTTATACTCGATGAGGGGCCTTTGTTTTACTAGATCTGGGGACTTTGTTATATTCGAGAAGGGGACTTTGTTATACTCGATGAGGGGACTTTGTTATACCCGATCAGAGGACTTTGTTATACCCGATCAGAGGACTTTGTTATACTCGACCAGGGGACTTTTTTATACTTGATCAATGGACTTTCTTATACTCAATGAGGGGCCTTTGGTATACTCGATCAGGGGACTTTGTTATACTCGACCAGGGGACTTTGTTATACGCGATTAGGGGACTTTTTTATACTACACCAGAGGACTTTGTTATACTCGATCAGGGGATATATTATATTCGATCAGTGGACTTTGTTATACTCGATTAGGGGCCTTTGTTATACTTGATCAGGGGACTTTGTTATACTCAATCAGGGGACTTTGTTATTCTCGATTAGGGGCCTTTGTTATACTCGATGAGGGGGTTTGTTATACTCGACCAGGGGACTTTGTTATACGCGATCAGGGAACTTTGTTATACTCAACCAGGGAACTTTTTAAAAATTAATCAGGGGACTTTGTCATACTCAATTAGGGGAATTTTGTTATACTCGATCAGGGGATATGTTATACTCGATCAGGGGACTTTGTTATACTCAACCAGAGGACTTTGTTATACTCGATGAGGGAACTTTGTTATACTCAATCATGGGACTTTGTTATACTCGATGAGGGGCTTTGGTTATCCTCGATGAGGGGGTTTGTTATATTCGACCAGGGGACTTTGTTATACTCGATCAGGGAACTTTGTTATACTCAACCAGGGGACTTTTTTAAAATTAATCAGGGGACTTTGTCATACTCGATAAGCGGAATTTTGTTATACTCGATCAGGGGAT
>NW_024743850.1:0-11998 GCF_018991925.1 Homarus americanus | reverse complement strand
CTAGAAGCATGTATTGCTCTGTGAGGGAATTACTTACATCATCAGGCACCCCTCATACACCATCTGTGAGGGAATTACTACATCATCAGGCCCCCATACACCATCTGCAGAGGGACTACTACATCATCAGGCCCTCATAACACCATCTGTGAGGAATTACATCATCAGGCCCCCTCATAACACCATCTGTGAGGGAATTACTATACTCATCAGGCCCCTCATACACCATCTGTGAGGGAATACTACATCATCAGGCCCTCATACACCATCTGTGAGGGAATTACTACACTCACCAGCCCCTCATACACCACCTGTGAGGGAATTACTACATCATCGCTCCTCATACACCATCTGTGAGGGAATTACTACATCATCAGGGCCCCCATACACCACCTGTGAGGGAATTCATTACACCATCAGGCCCCCTCATACACCACCTGTGAGGAATTACCACATCATCAGGCCCCCTACACACCACCTGTGAGAGGGAATTACTACATCATCAGGCCCCCCCATACACCATCTGTGAGAGAATTACCACATCATCAGCCCCCATACACCATCTGTGAGAAATACACACCATCAGGCCCCCATACACCACCTGTGAGGGAATTACTACATCATCAGGCCCCTACACACCACCTGTGAGGGAATTAACACATCATCAGCCCCCTCATACACCACCTGTGGGAATTACTACATCATCAGGCACCTCACACACCACCCAGAGGGAATTACTACACATCAGGCCCCTCACACACCAACTGTAGGAATTACTACACCATCAGGCCCCTCATACACCATCTGAGGGTTCATTACACCATCAGGCCCCCATACACCATCTGAGGGAATTACTACATCATCAGGCCCCCATACACCACCTGTGAGGGAATTACTAACACACTCAGGCCCCTCATACACCATCTGTGAGGGAATTACTACACCATCAGGCCCCCCATACACCATCTGTGAGGGAATTACTACATCATCAGGCCCCTCATACACCACCTGTGAGGAATTACTACATCATCAGGCCCCTATACACCACCTGTGAGGAATTATTACATCATCAGGCCCCCATACACCACCTGTGAGGGAATTACTACATCATCAGGCCCTACACACCACCTGTGAGGGAATTGACACATCATCAGGCCCTCACACACCATCTGTGAGGAATACTACATCATCAGCCCCTATACACCACCTGAGGGAATTACTACATCAGGCCCTCATACACCATCTGTGACCATTACATCATCAGGCCCTCATACACCATCTGTGAGGAATTACTACATCATCAGGCCCCTCATAACACCATCTGTGAGGGAATTACTACATCATCAGGCCCTCATACACCATCTGTGAGGGAATTAACACACACATCAGGCCCTCATAACACCATCTGTGAGAATACCACTATCAGGCCCCTCACACCATCTGTGAGGGAATTACTACATCATCAGGCCCCTCATACACCACCTGTGGGGAATTACACCATCAGGCCTCATACACCATCTGTGAGGAATCACAACACCATCAGGCCCCTCATACACCATCTGTGAGGGAATTACTACATCATCAGGCCCCTCATACACCATCTGTGAGGGAATTACTACATCAGGCCCCTCATACACCACCTGTGAGGGAATTACTACATCATCAGGCCCCTCATACACCATCTGTGAGGGAATTACTACATCATCAGGCCCCTCATACACCACCTGTAGGGAATTATTACACCATCAGCCTCATAACCACCTGTGAGGAATTAATACACATCAGGCCCCCATACAACATCTGTGAGGAATTACTACATCATCAGGCCCCCATACACCATCTGTGAGGGAATTACTACATCATCAAGTCCCTCATACACCATCTGTGAGGGAATTACTACACCATCAGGCCCTCACACACCACCTGTGAGGGAATTACTACACCATCAGGCCCCCCATACACCATCTGTGAGGGAATTACTACACCATCAGGCCCCCTATACACCATCTGTGAGGAATTAATACATCAGCCCCTCATACACCACTGAGGGAATTACCAACATCAGCCCCCTCATACACCATCTGTGAGGGAATTACTAACATCATCAGGCCCCTCATACACCACCTGTGAGGGAATTACTACCCATCAGGCCCCTATACACCACCTGTGAGGGAATTACTACATCATCAGGCCCCTCATACACCATCTGTGAGGAATTACTACATCATCAGGCCCCCCCATACACCATCTGTGAGGGAATTACTACACCATCAGGCCCTCTATATACACCATCTGTGAGGGAATTACTACATCATCAGGCCCTCATACACCACCTGTGAGGGAATTACTACATCATCAGGCCCCCATACACCATCTGTGAGGGAACACTACATCATCAGGCCCCTCATACACCACATCTGTGAGGGAATTAATACATCATCAGGCCCTCATACACCACCTGTGAGGAATTACTTACACCATCAGGCCCCTCATACACCACCCGTGAGGGAATTCACACCATCAGGCCCCTCTACACCATCTGTGAGGAACTACTACTCCACGATGCCCCTCATAATGCCATCTGTGAGGGAGTTGCACTACGTGTCTGCTGTTCAACACCTCAGCTAACATGGTTCTAGTGATCTCTCTCTCTCTCTCTCTTACCTTCTTCTAAGGCAGTTGTGCATGAATGTATTTGAGCAACAAATCCCAACTACCATAACAAAAACCCTAAGAGCGAGAGTATGAAAATAATAATAATAATAATAAATGTTCTCACACTTACCAAAGAATTTCCTGAAGTTATGACAACTGAGATTAACAAGACATTTCTTGTCTGTCCATATGTCGTCAGTTCAAACTGATGTTGATAAAGGCATCACGGTCCGGTTGTGAGCCCTGCTTGAAGTCTGGGGTTGTCCACTATGTGCGTATACTGCGCTGTTGAGGTGGAGAGATATATAATGCCCATGAGAGTACACTGAGGATGGTGGATGACTGGCAGTACTGTGAGAAGGGCATGGGAAGGCAGGCTGTTTTCCTGGGGCCAGCACCTACTAGGGGTCCAGACTAAGCTCTTTATATTAAAAATCTGAAAAACCAGTAATACAATGTCATACTATGGAATAAATTATGTTTGTCTTTACCTTTACTCTAAATGTTCTCTTGTTCTAACTGGGTTGTGTTTGTTCTGTTGCAGATGTATAAGGTTTATGAGTTGAATAAAGCCTTGATCACTGAAGGTGTTTGATATCATACGACAATTTATTCAACTTGTATTTTACAAGCAACATGGAGCGTATACTCTGCCCCGACAAGCTTGATGTTGATCCAAATCCCCAGCTGCTGAGAAGGAATACAGCATTGGTAAACTTTGAGTGTGAGACAGAGCGTCTGACAAACTTCGATGTTTGACAAAATATGTGTCTGCTACTGTGTATGAATACTTTGCTGATGCTAAGGAGTTTAAAACAGCTATACAAGTGTTGGAAAAGGTATGTGAAAAAAGAAAATGAATATTCGCCAGACACCAGCTCACCACAAGACGTCAGCGTCCTTGAAACACTGGATGAATTTCCTGCGACTTGCACAGAGTCAGCAAAGATTGTACTCTAAAAGCTGTCACGGCCAAAGAATATCGTGAAGAGTTAGTGCGGGATGCCTTCATCAACGGACTGTCTCAGCAAATACAGGTCCTCGGTTGCCGAACACAATTGTTCAAGAAGGTTGTTCGTTAACGAATCCATTGTTTCAATGGATATTGGGTAGTGGTTCCAGCTCACCGAAAATACATATAAAGTAAAAAATGGTAATTTTACTTACTTTCAGGTGTGCATGTAGAAGGCTCTGGTTGATGATGATGATGATGGGAATTAGAAGTAGGGTGAGGAGAAGGGAGAAGAGAAGAAGTGGGGCTGGAAGAGAAATCACCCCATGCTTCATGCCGTTATTTCACCCATAAATTTTTAGTTCACTTGGTGTAATTCAAGATTATTTTCTTTAAATCAACACTGCACAGCACTATATATTGTCAATATGTTAACTAAAGTTCAGAATGACCAATAATTTCAATGAAAAATAAAATATTCAAGACACCAACAAAATAGGTGCTCTCTCCGAAAACGAAGCCAGACTGACGCCTGGTGGCTGACATTTACACCAATCGCTATTTAATCCATTGCCAAACATTGAAACCATGGTCAACACTCTTGCTAAGTACCACGTGTTCTCAACATTTGATCTACAGAGCGCATGCCATCAACTAAGCATGATTGAAGTCTGATAAACCCTTTACAGCATTTGAAGCAAATGGCAGACTATCAATTCACACGTGTTCATTTGGTGTCACGACCGATATCTCGACCTATAAGTCGAAGTTGAACCTTACAAAAATCAGCCCAAAATTAGGGGTCGTCTTAAATACCGGTATAAAATTCTTACTATTACATATTGTGGTTTAGCGTGTCAAGATGGTGATGGAGAACATCATAAACCACTCACGGTTCTACCACTAATTATTTTATACTGAAACTTACGTTTGGGAAGCTGGATTAAATAAGATTACCGGTATATTAAAATAATATAAATTTATTATAAACCTGTCTAACATACAATAAAATAACAATATACCCTGTAATAAACACTGCTATCATCACGCACTGCCCCGCCATTTGCCAGTGACGTAGACAAAAAGGGAAAGTGGCCGCTGTAAGAGGGGAGATAGGGCTATTTTTAGCCTGTCTTTGTGTCTGAGGTGGAATAATGCATACTGGAATATTTACTGATGATAATACTTATCTCCTATAAATAATTCATTTAAAATTTATTATTTTACAAAGAATATTAAGTACATGACTGCAATAATTTTGAAACTACCGACAGTGGTAAATTTAGGATGAGAATGAAGAAGCCGAGTCACAGTCATCTGATTCGGAGTTTGATCCTATGATGATGCAACCATAAATATATCAGGTAAACTTCACCTACACGTATGGCCTCCTTTGTCACGAAGCAAGTTTATAAATTAAAGAAAATACTTGCAGTGTGTTTAATATATTACAGTATATTATAAATAAATAAATATACAAATAATCGGTAAATCCATTTCAAGTAAATGGAAAAATTTTACTCGACACCGATATTAGTTCAGTTAAATAACAGGCGCTATGACGTCACTAGTGTTTGCACTACACCAACCGGTAACATTTAATGCCATTACTCGAGGTGAATTGGCCTTATTTTAAATAACCAAGGATGTAAACAGCACTGGTCAATGGGATGGTTGGTAAAGGACTACTGGGTCAGTAAGCTCCCAATGGTAAGTGTCACATTTGGGGTGCGGTCTTTTAAAGAATAGAGCTCAAAAGCTACTTTTTAAATGGAAATTTTTGGGGTGGTCTTATACACTTGTCGCTTTAGGCATAAGATATAATGGATAGTTGCTGTTTTTCAAAGAGCCATAGACAAGTTCAGGATATGGAGAATCTATGTGACATTTTCCCTACCTTGACAATATTATTTTACTGCTGCTGAGAAAAGAAGCTAACATTCAATACATCCAAATCTACAATATCACAACATCTATCAATCTTCTGGGTTATCAACTTGGAAATGGTCAAATCAAACCAGATACTGAAGGCTAAACCACTACAGAACTTCCACCACCTACAAACCGATCGGCTCTTCAATGTGTGCTTGGTATGTTTGTATATTACGCTAAGTGGATCCCGGAGTTTTCAGACAAGGCACGGCCTCTCTACAAGGCTAAATCTTTTCCTCTGGTCCGTGAAGTGCTCACAGCTTTGATGACTTGAAGAAACTGCTTGGAAGCTGCCTAATGCATTGACCATGCCATCCCATTTGTTGTGAAGTGTGATGCATCGGATGTGGCCGTGTTTGCTACTTTGAATCAAGCTGGTCGGCCAGTAGCCTTCATGTCTCGGATGTTATCTGGCAGTGAGATTCACTATCTTCCTGTTGAGAAGGAGGCGACTGCAATAATTGAAGAGGTAGTGGTCTCACCTGTTGTTGGGACCATACTTCACCGTTGTTACTGACCAGCGATCAGTTGCATTTATGGGACAGTAGTAGAATGACAAAAGAAACAAGGGTGGCGGTTCGAACTTCCTGGTTTTAGCTATTCCATTTGGTATCGGCCAGGTAGAGACAACGTTGTCCTTGACACTTTCACCCGAGAGTTCTGTGGAGCCATCTCATCGTCAAACCTAACTGTCATCCATGAAGGGCTCTGCACCCGGGTTGTCAGAATGCTTCATTTTGTCCAGACAAAGAACCTCCCCCTTCTACGGAGGATGTGAAAAGGTCTGTTCAACTTGTCGTGTATGTGCTGTAATCAAGCCAACATTTCACAGGCCTACTGAAAATACCATTATCAAAGCTACTCAACCAATGGATAGACTGAGCATTGACTTCAAAGGTCCTCTTCCATCACACACGAGAAACTCATATCTCTACACTGCTGTGGATGAATATTCCAGATTTCCTTTTGCTATTCCATGTGCTGACATGACATCTTCAACTGTCATCAGATGTCTGGACACCATCTTCGCTTTTGTGGTATGGAGAGATTTGTCCCTCTGATCAAGGAAGTTCATTTATGTCTCGGAAGTGAAAACTCATCTCGCTTAGTCGTGAGTGGCGTCCAGCAAAACTCCACCTTACCACCCAACAGAAACAGTCAAATAGAACGGTACAAAATGGCATAATCTGGAAGTCCATATGTTTAGCTGCCAAATCTCGAGATGTTCGATACTGAATGGGAGCTCTCTACCTGGCTCTTCACCCATTAGATCATTGCTCTCAACAGCCATCAACGTGACTCCACATGAGAGGTTTTTCAATTTTCTCAGATGATCTTGTCAGGGTACATCCCTGCCAACATGGCTTACGACTCCAGGTCCTGTCTTCTTACACCGATTCGTCCGCTCAAGCAAAGGTGACCCTCTCGATGAGGTGGAGCTCCTGAGGCTAACCCAACGTATGCACACATCAAGTATCCAGATGGACGTGAATCTTCAGTTTCCTCCGTGATCTTGCTCCATGCCCTTGGTGGAACTCATCCTCGACAACTCTGCGGATCAACCTCACCTTCAGTGGAGCCAGAAATGTTGGATAATGGTGAGGAGTTGCTGCAGAGGGAGATACAGGGACGACATTGCTGAATCCTAGTACAGTATCATGCAGGAGTTACCGCTTCGTCGTTCTACTGGGCAGCGAAGAGAACCCTAGCGATACGGGCATGATGTTTGACTGATTATGTTGGCAGGGTGAATGTCATACTATGGAATAAATTATGTTTGTCTTTACCTTTACTCTAAATGTTCTCTTGTTCTAACTGGGTTGTGTTTTGTTCTGTTGCAGATGTATATGGATTTTATGGTTGAATAAAGCCTTGATTACTGAAGGTGTTTGATATCATACGACATACGGCATCCATAAAATTCTGTAAACTTAAATAAACTGATAATAACATGTAAAAATCCATAATAAATCTCTATGAATTTGGTAATGGTTAACTTGGAGAGTTGGCATCCCTACATTGGTGAGCACCGTGATCTTGGTGGAGGAGTTTGGTAATTTAAGAAATAACTGAATCTTATCAGAATGTATATCTGTTGCATAAAACAATGGTATCACAGCCTCAATGCCAGAAAAAACACAAAAGGTTAGAAGAGGTTCAAGAAGAAAACTGCGAGAAATAGCAGATACAAGTTCAGAAAATCAATTTAAAAATAATGTTTTTATGTTCTTCGGGTTAAATTATTGAAACATGACAAGCAAAATGAGGCAGTATGAGAGTTGGAGTCAAATTTCAGTGTTATGGAAATACACTAATATCTCTAGTATGGAATCCTCAAACCTGAACTCTCTGATAGCCGAATTAAAATATGCTCTAGAAAATCACCTACAAAACGGGAAATTTCCCAAAATTTCACTGGAAACAATGAGTGTTGAAAATCGAGAGCATTTTCTGAAAATGTCTTGAATAAAGACGAAAGCTGTTATTTTGGGGAGGACTCAGATCTGACCTGATCAATGTCAAGTGGAGGTAGGTGGGGATTAGTGGTCTCATATTACTGACCTGATACAATGTCACTTTTCTTAGGTTGGGGGATTAGTGTCTCATGACCTGAATATGTCTTGAATAGACATGAAAGGCAGAAAGGTGGGGTGATTAGAGATGGAGGAAAGGGAGTTTAACGCACCAGTGTTGCTGCCAAGCCCTCAATAGCTGATCTTTAATTCGCCTCCATGCAGTCACACAACAAGAATGTGTTCAAAAGGCGGGTTTCAATCATTCCTTTGGACATGCCCGTCACCTGAACGTCCCAACTGCTGTTTATATTCAAAACATGCGGGAGGCGTGAGGGAATTCTCGATCACAGGAGACCACAGGTCCACGTGAATTATTTATAGGAAATAAGTTATGATCAGTAAAAATATGTATTTTTGATTCCGGACACAAAGGAGATGGGAAGGACCCCTAATGCATAGTGACCACGAGCTGCCTGTAAGAAACCCACCTTTCTCCTTATTTCACTCGTCACTGATGGACAATATATAGTTTTCTGTCTTTTATTGTTTTATCATTTATAAAGGCTGTAGGGTTTATTAATTTCACCTTATAAAAGAACGCTCTGCATCAGGCATTGGACGTCAGAAGTGACAACACTTCCATTGCCAATGTCAGAACATTTATATTTTGCATCTCTTCATTCAAAAAGCTAATAACAGGTTTACAAAATTGCTGACTTTGTGGTAAATCTAAGTCTCCACAACTTACTGTTTAGTTCGAATGTTTTCTTTTCACACAACTACTAGAAATCTCTACCCCACATCCCGAATACATCTGATTGACTGGTACATATAGGGAATCATCGGTTGGATCAATACCATGCATCTGAGTTTGACACACTAGTAAATGGCAAAAGGAGTTTAGCAATAACCGATGCAGTTGACATATGCTTTTAGGATTAAATGCTGGGCTTTACTCTGGAAAATCAATTTTATTGTGTTGAGTTGTGGCAATATGTAATTCAAAATTCAAGTAGCAGAACATGTCTCTCTCAATTACCTGATGTGGAAATACAGTTTGAGGGGTTGCCACTGTTGGAGTATTCTGCAACTAGCTTCATGGAGGACAACCACCTGTAGCACAAGCATGAAATATTTGTGTGGTTGAGTTGACAAACCCTGGAATTTCTTGAACTCACATTTCCTTTTGGCACTATGGAAGGGGTAATTGTACACATTTCAACACATCTTCACGAGTATATCGTGTCAGGTCTTTGCTGGCACAGAGATGCATATACTATGTGCACTCGTTTAAATATGGTAATGCCAAGCTTTTGAACTTTCATTCTGCTAGTTACATGTTTATATTCGCCCGTAATGTTTGGATGTTCTATCGGCAGACCCTAATGAAGTTGTTCAATGATACATCATGTAGTGAGGCACTGAACAGCATGTTATATATTTTCACCAGGTGCATCCTGATCACCTTCAAATACTCCAACCAAATCCAGCATCGCGATTTTGTCGTGTCTCCAGATCAAAATATCACTATCATTGGTGATTTACTTACTGAACAGTCGGTACTTTCGTCAATTAACACACTAAATTTATTTGTAGTTCCTAACCAAGTTTTTGAGTTAGCATATTCCCTTAAGGCTTGTCGGCGACCTGCACCTGGTCCGCCTTCGTTGCGTTTGGGCTGGGTTCTTGAAATCGAACATTCGATTACTGAGGAAAAGGTGGTCACATAAGCTAAAGGAATATTACAATTATTAGCTATACAGGAAACCCCGGATAACGTCTGACCAACAACTTTCCATATTAGAAACCCTAGATAATTTAGGACCTAATTCATTTTACATTCTTATTTCATTCGTGACTTACGCATCAAATATAATACAGTGGTCGTTGGTTTAACGCCTTGGTTAATCTAAATTTCAGTTAACAATTACCTTCCATAAGAATCTTCATCGTTAATGTAAAAAATTTTGGTTAACGAATTCTTAGAATTCTCTCAACATGGTTTAGCTTGCCACCAGCTGTAGTGATAGTCTGCCAATATGTAATTTCGTTCTGTTTAAATTAAGTAATTCATTTGAGAAATATCAAGAAAGTTTGTATATTCAATTTCCAAGTTTTTATATTAAATAGTAATTTTAATAATTATTTTATAATTGAAGTACAGGGACTGGTTTTAGTGCTGGCAAGAACCACCACCACCAAACAGGCGCTGGTTTGTCTCTCTTTGGTCAGTAGAGGTAACATCTTTCTTGAGATCTTGAACATGTGAATCTGTTTTACGTTTTTTTACAGTACAATTATTGGTCATTCTGAAATTTATTTACTATTGATATATAATGCAGTGAAGTGTTGATTTAAAGAATGTCTTTAATTACACCAGTGAATAAAAATTTTTAGGGTGAAATGATTTCATGAAGCATGTGGTGATTTCTCCTCCACCTCTTTTCCTTCTTCTCCTTCCTCCACCCCCACTTGTAATTACCATCATCGTTATCATCAACCGGAGCCTTTCTACATACACCTCAAAGTAAGGTATTTACTGCATTACTTTTTTTACTTTTATGTAATTCGGTGAGGCTGAACCAATTACCTAAATTCCATTGAAACATTGGTTTTAAGAAAATTTTCGTTGAATGAACAACCTTCGAACGAATTGTGTTATATCTGAGGACACTGTATAAAGTAAAATAAAATTACATTTTCATATAAAAATAATAACTAAATCCTGATATGTATTTAAAAAAAAATTGTAAAATTAAGATGCTTTTAGCAGTTAGGGAAGCTGACTTGTATGAGTGGTAAATAAATAGTCGGAGCTTGTGGCCTTTTGTTTTCAAGACTGGAACAGAACGGAGAAAACTTGCTGAGGTTTTTACAGCCTGCATCCCTATTCGTTTATGAGCAGAGAGTGCGATAGTGTTGTTTCAGTTGGGCTGTAGAAGTGTATGTTTAGCTTTATAAAACTAGATGTGTAAACGATATGAAAAGGTGAGAGGTCTGTGGATATTATATAGACAGAAGCAATGAACATATTTTCTGAAGTGGATCCATTAACAGAACAAAACATTAAAAAATTTAAAAGCAGCTGTGCAGGTTCTTTTCAACAGCTTTATGAATCGAGGCCTAACCATCAACTTCAGCTACTATCAAATTCAGCATCATAAGCAGTTTTAACATCAACTTCAGGTTCAGTAATAGTTTCAGCAACAGCTTTATGGAAGCTTACAGTCAGCCAGAGATGAACCTGGTGGGTTGATGGCGACTTTGTCATCTGAGGTAAAATTTTCATAATATTTATTGGTGTATATGTTTTGAGCTTTTACTTATCATTGGTGAATAAATTTTTTTGTTTTACATTTTGTAAATATTATTTAAAACATATATGAACAGTAAATATGTGTTGTTTATATTCATATGCGAAATGACGTATGTTTCACATGGACACACTGTTCATATGTTGGCGTTCTAATTGTCTCGCCTTATTTATTTACCATTGAGTGGTTAGCGCTTCTAGTGTTCCATTTATTAACATTAAATGGCGTTACTTAAAACATATACAGTGATCCGATTGTGAAATTTGGTTAACAAATTACCTTCCATATGAATGCAATTATTCAATTGGGATTGAAAGAATTGATTGCCGAATTCCTTCTGAAATATTTCCCAACATGTTTTGCCTGCTTTTTTGCCTGCTCACCAGCTGTAGTATTAGTCTGCCAATACAGTGTCGGTTTCAGGGCTTAAATTCGTTACCATTTAGGTGGCTGGGTAGTAGGGAGGTACTACCACCCTGGGAAGGTATATTGGAAGCATAATGTGTTGTCTAATGGTAGACCCTGCTTTATATGGCATCCGCGTAGAAATTGTGATAAGTCCCCAGGTTGCTTCAAGTCTATCTTTTCTGCCTCATTTACACACAGTTGCAAGGTCTCGACTGTCTCTC
>NW_024743849.1:0-10492 GCF_018991925.1 Homarus americanus | reverse complement strand
GACTATGATTATAACAACTACAACCATGATTATAGAATCCACGACATGATTATAACAACCACACCATGATTATAACAAACCACGACTTTGATCATAGCCAAGACCATGATTATAACTATCACGACCATGATCATAACCACGATCATGATTTTAAAAACCACGGCCATGATTATAACAACCACAACTATGATTATAACAACCACAACCATGATTTTATCACCCACGTCCATGATTATAACAACAACGACCATGAATATAACAACCATAAACATAAGTAATAACAATCACGACCATGATTATAACAACCACACCATGTTTATAACAACTACGACTATGATCATAACCACGACCATGATTATAACAACAACAACCATGAATATAACAACCAAACCATGTTATAACAACCAAGACCATGATTATAACATCCACACCATGAGTATAACAACCACGACTATGACCATAGGCCAACCATGACTAAGAACAACCACGACTATGATCATAACCACAACCATGATTAGAACAACCACGACTATGATCATGTCCACGACCATGATTATAACAACCACGACATTGGTCACAACCACGACAATGATTATAACAACCACGACTATGATCATAGCCACGACCATAATTACAAACAACAACGACTGATTATAAAAACCACGACTATGATTATAACAAACCACACCATGATTATAACAACCACGACTATGATCATAGCCACGACCATAATTATAACACCCACGACCATGATTATAGAAACCACGACCATGATTATAACAACCACGACCATGATTAAAATAACCACGACCATGATTATAACAACCACGATCATAGCCACGACCATAATTATAACAACAACGACCACGATTATTATAAAACCACGACTATGATTATAACAACCACGACCATGATTATATCTACCACGACTATGAGCATAACCACAACCATGATTCTAACAACCACGATCGATGATAACAACCACTAATAAAGATTATAACAAACCACGACCATGATTGTAGAAACCACGACCATGATTATAACAACCACGACCATGATTATAACAACCACGACCATGATTATAACAACTACAACCATGTTAAATAACCACACCATGATTATAACAACCACGACTATGATCATAACTAACGACCATGATCATAACAACCACGATTATGATCATAACCACCACCATGATTATAACAACCACGAATATGACCATAACCACGACCATGATTATAACAACCACGACATCGATCATAACCACGACCATGATTATAACAACCACGACTTTGATCATAACCACGACAATGATTATAACAATCACAACCATGATTATAAACAACCAAGACCATAATTATAACAACAAAGACCATGATTATAAACACCACGACTATGATTATAACAACTACACCATGATTATAACTAACACGAATATGATCATAACCACGACTATGATTCTAACAACCACGACCATGATTATCACAAACCACGACCATGATTATAACAAGCACGACCATGATTGTAAAACCACGACCATGATTATAACAAACCACGACCATGATTATAACGACCACGAACATGATTATAACAACCAACGACCATGAATAAAACAACCACGACTATGATCATAGCCATAATCATATTTGTAATAACAACGATCATGATAACTATTACGACAATGATCATAACCACGACCTTGATTATAACATACACAACCATGATAATAACAGCCACGACTGATTATAACAACCACGACTATGATAATAGCCACGAAAATAATTATAACAACCACGACCATGATTATAACAATCACAACCATGATTATAACAACCACTACTTTGATTATATCACCACGACCATGATTATAACACCTACGACTATGATCATAAACAACGACATGATCATAACCACGACTATGATTATAACAAACACGACCATGATTATAAATAAACCACAACCATGCTATAACAACCACGACCATGATTATAACAAACTATCATGATTATAACAACGACGACTATGATCATAACCACGACCATGATCATAACCCATAACGACTATGATCATAACCACTACCATGATTATTACAACCCGACTATGATCATAACCACGATCATGATTATCACCCACTACCATGATTATAGAAACCACGACCATGATTATAACAACGACGACAATGATTATAAGAACCACGACCATAATTATAACAACAAAGACCATGATTATAAAAACCACGACTATGATTATAACAACTACACCATGATTATAACTAACACGACTATGATCATAACCACGACCATGATTCTAACAACCACGACCATGATTATCACAACCACGCCCATGATTATAACAACCACGACCATGATTGTAGAAACCACGACCATGATAATAACAACCACGACCATGATTATAACGACCACGAACATGATTATAACAACCACGACTATGATCATAGCCCCAACCATAATTAGAACAACAACGACCATGATTATAAAAACCACGACTATGATTATAACAACTACTTAATCATGATTATAACAAACACCGACTATAATTCACCAAATATAAGAACCACGACTATGATTATATAACCGACAATAATGATTATAACAACCACGACTATGATCATAACCACAACCATGATTATACCAACGACGACTCATGATTATAACAACCACGACCATGATTATAACAACCACGACCATGATTATAACAACCACGACTGAGATTATATCAACCAAGACCATGATTATAACAACCACTAATTCATGATTATCAATCACGACCATGATTATAACAACCACGACCATGATTGTAGAAAACACGACCATGATTATAAACAACCACGACTAAGATTATATCAACCACAAACATGAATATAACAACCACGAGCATGATTGTAGAAACCTCGGCCATGATTATAACAACCACGACCATGATTATAGAAACCACGACCATGATTATAACAACCACGACCATGATTATAACAATCACGACCATGATTATAACAACCACGTCCACGATTATAACAACCACGAACATGATTATAACAACACGACCATGATTATAAGAACCACGCCTATGATTATAACAACCACGAACATGATTATATCAACCACGACCATAATTATAACAACAACGACCATGATTATAACATCCACGACAATGATTGTAGAAACCACGACTATGATTCTAACAACCACGACCATGATTATAACAATCACGACCATGATTATAACAACCACGAACATGATTATAACAACCACGACTATGATCATAGCCACGACCATAATTATAACAACGACCATGATTATAACAACCACGACAATGATTGTAGAAACCACGACCATGATTATAACAACCACGACCATGATTCTAACAACCACTACCATGATTATAACAACCACTACCATGATTATAACATCCATGACCATAAATATAACAACCACAACCATGATCATAACAACCGCAATATGATTATAACTACCACGACTATGATCATAATCACAACCATGATTCTAACAACCAAGAACACGATTATAACAACCACGACAATGATTATAACAACCACGACCATGATTGTAGAAACCACGACCATGATTATAACCACGACCGCGATTATAACACATAACAACGACAATTATAACAACCCGACCGCATTATAACAACCGACTATGATCATAGCCACGACCATAATTATAACAACCTCGACCATGATTATATCAACCACGACCATGATGATAACAACCACTACTATGATTACAACAACCACGACCAAGATTATAACAACCACGACTATGATCATAACCACGACCATGATTATACCAGCCACGACTATGATTACAACACCGACCAAGTTATAACCACCGACCAGTTATAACAACCACGACCGCCAGTTATAACAACCACAACGATTATAAATACCACGACTATGATCATAACCGACCATGATTCTAACAACCACGACCATGATTCAGCAACCACGACTATGATCGCAAACCACGTGCATCATAACCACGACCATGATTATAACAACAACGACCATGATTATAACAACCACGACCATCATTATAACAACCACGACTATGATCAGAGCCACGACCATAATTATAACAGCAACGACCATGATTATAACTACCACGACTAGGATCCATAACCACGACCATGATTCGCAACCACGACCATGATTATAACAACCGACCATGATTATAACAACCGACCATGATTGTAGAAACCACGACCATGATTATAACAACCACGACCAAGTTATAACAAACACAACCATGATTATAACAACCGACAATGATTATAACACGACTATGATCATAGCCGCGACCATAAGTATAACAACCGACCATGATTACCAACAACCGACCATGATAATAACAACCACTACCATGATTATAACAACGCGAGCGCAGTTATAACAACCACGACTATGATTATATCACCCGACTATGGTTATAACAACCACGACCATGATTATAACAACTACACCCGATTATAATAACCACGACTATGATCATAACCGACCGCCAGTTATAACAACCGACTATGATCATAACCACGACCATGATTATAACAAACCCGATATGATTACAACAACCACGACCAAGATTATATCAACCACGATATGATTATAACAACCACTACCACCAGTTATAACAACCGCAACATGATTATAACTACCGACCACCAGTCATAACCGACCTGATCATAGCAACCACGACTATGATCAAAACCACGGGCAGATCATAACCGCCATGATTATAACAATAACGACCATGATTATAACAACCACGACCATCATTACATAACAAGACCATCATTATAACAACCACTACTATGATCAGAGCCACGACCATAAATATAACAACAACAACCATGATCATAACTACCAGACTATGATCACAACCGTATGATTCTAACAGCCACGACCATGATTATAACAACCACGACCATGATTATAACAACCACGACCACAGTTATAACAAACACAACCATGATTATAACAACAACGACCATGATTATAACAACCCGACTATGATCATAGCCACGACCATAATTATAACAACCACGACCATGATTTAACAAGCAAAACCATGATTATAACAACCACTACAATGATTATATCACACGACTATGATCACCAAACCACAAAGCATGATCGTAACCACGACCATGATTATAACAACCGACCATGATTATAATAACCACACTATGATTATATCACCGACGCCCATGATTATAACAACCACTACTATGATCATAACACCCGACCATGATTATAACAACCACGACTTTGATAATAACCATGACCATGATTATAATAACCACGACGATGATTATAACAATAACGACCATAGATTATAACAATCACCACCATGATTATAACAAACCAAGACCATGATTATAACCACGACCATGATTATAAAAATCACAACCATGATTATATACCGACTATGATCATAGACGACCATAATTATAACAACAACGACCACGATTATATAAACCACGACTATGATTACAACAACCATACCATGATTATAATTACCACGACTATGATCATAACCACGACTATGATTCTATAACCACAGCCATGATTATAACAAGCACGACCATGATTATAACAACGACACCATGATTATTACAACAACGACTATGATCATAACCACGACAATGATTATAACAACCACGACTATGATCACAACACAACCATCATTATAACAACCACGACCATGATTATATCAACCCGACAATGATTGTAGAAACCGACTATGATTCACAACAACCACGACAATGATTATAACAATTACGTCCATGATTACAACAACCACGAACATGATTATAACAACCGACCGACCATGTTATAACAACCACGACTATGATCATAGCCACGACCATAATTATAACAACGACCGCAGTTATAACAACCACGACAATGATTGTAGAAACCCGACCATGATTATAACAACCCGACCATGATTATAACAATAACAACCATGATTATAACAACCACTACCACGATTATAACAACCACGACCATAAATATAACAACCACAACCATGGTTATAACAACCACAATATGAATATAACTACCACGACTATGATCATAACCACGACCATGATTCTAACAACCAAGACACGATTATAACAACGACGACAATGATTATAACAACCACGACCATGATTGTACAAACCACGACATGATTATATCAACCACGACATTCATTATAACAACACGAACATGATTATAAGAACCACGACAATGGTTATAACAACCACAACTATGACCATAGCCCGACCATAATTACAACAACAACGACCGCCATTATAACTACCACGACTATGAACATAACCACGACCGTGATACTAACAACCGACTATGATTATAACCACCACGACTATGATCATAACCCGACCATGATTATAACAACCACGGCCGCCAGTTATAACAACCATGACTATGATTATAACAACCACGACCATGATTATAACAACCGACTATGATCCAGACACGACCGATTATAATAACCTCGACCATGATTATAACAACCACAACCATGTTATAACAACCACGACCATGATTATAACAACCACACCTTGATTATAATAACACGGACTATCATCATAACCACGACCATGATCATAACAACCACGACTATGATCATAACCACGACTATGATTCTAACAACCACAGCCATGATTATAACAAGCACGACCATGATTATAACAACGACACCATGATTATAACAACAACGATTATGATCACAACCACAACCATGATTATAACAACCACGACCCCATGATTATATCCCACCCGACAATGATTGTAGAAACCACGACTATGATTCTAACAAACCGACAATGAGTTATAACAATTACGTCCCATGATTATAACAACCACGAACATGATTATAACAACCACGACCATGATTATAACAACCGACTATGATCATAGCCACGACCATAATTATAACAACGACCAGATTACAACAACCGACAATGATTGTAAAAACCACGACATGATTATAACAACCGACCATGATTATAACAACAACAACGTTATTAACAACCACTACCGCCAGTTATAACAACCACGACCTAAATATAACAACCACAACCATGATTATAACAACCTACCATGAATATAACTACCACGACGCAGTCACAACCACGACCGATGATTCTAACAACCAAGACCACGATTATAACAACGACGACAATGATTATAACAACCACGACCATGATTGTACAAACCACGACCATGATTATATCAACCACGACATTCTTATAACAACCACGAACATGATTATAAGAACCACGACAATGGTTATAACAACCACAACTATGACCATAGCGACCATAATTACCACAACGACCATGATTATAACTACCACGACTATGAACATAACCACGACCATGATACTAACAACCGACTATGATTATAACCACCACGACTATGATCATAACCACGACCATGATTATAACAACCGCCGAGTTAACAACCATGACTATGATTATAACAACCACGACCGATTATAACAACCACGACTATGATCATAGACACGACCACGATTATAATAACCTCGACCATGATTATAACAACCCACAACCATGATATAACAACCACGACCATGATTATAACAACCACGCCGCAATTATAATAACATGGACTATCATCATAACCACGACCGCCAGTCATAACCAACCACGACATGATCATAACCACGACTATGATTCTAACAACCACAGCCATGATTATAACAAGCACGACCATGATTATAACAACGACACCATCATTATAACAACAGCACTGTGATCATAACCCGACAATGATTATAACAACCACGACTATGATCATAACCACAACCATGTTAACAACCACGACCATGATTATATCCTTCAATGATTGTAAAAACCACGACTATGATTCTAACAACCACGACAATGATTATAACAATTACGACCATGATTATAACAACCACGAACATGATTATAACAACCACGACCATGATTAACAACCACGACTATGATCATAGCCCGACCATAATTAACAACGACCATGATTATAACGACCGACAATGATTGTAGAAACCGACCATGATTATAACAACCGACCATGAATATAACAACCACAACCATGATTATAACAACCACTACCATGATTATAACAACCACGACCATAAATATAACAACCACCAGTTATAACAACCACAATATGAATATAACTACCCGACTATGATCATAACCACGACCATGATTCCTAACAACCACGACCAGATTATAACAACCACGACTATGATCATAACCACGACCATGATTATACCAACCACGACTAGTGATTACAACAACCACGACCAAGATTATAACAACCCGACCATGATTATAACAACCCGACCATGATTATACAACCACAACATGATTATAACTACCACGACTATGATCATAACCACGACCATGATTCTAACAACCACGACCATGATTATAGCAACCGACTATGATCATAAACCACGTCATGATCATAACCACGAGCATGATTATAACAACAACGACCACGAGTTATAACAACCACGACCATCATTATAACAACCACGACTATGATCAGAGCCCACGACCATAATTATAACAACAACGACCATGATTATAACTACCGACAGGATCATAACCACGACCATGATTCTAACAACCACGACCATGATTATAACAACCACGACCATGATTATAACAACCACGATAAGCCGCCATGATTATAACAACCACGACCATGATTATAACAAACACAACCATGATTATAACAACCACGACAATGATTATAACAACCACGACTATGATCATAGCCGCGACCATAAGTATAACAACCACGACCATGATTATAACAACCACGACCATGATTATAACAACCACTACCATGATTATATCACCCTCGACCATGATTATAACACCTACGACTATGATCATAAACCACGAGCATGATCATAACCACGACCATCATTAAAGCAACCACGACCATCATTATAACAACCACGACAATGATTATATCAACCACGACTAGGATTATATCAGACGACATGGTTTCAACAACCATACTATGATTATAACAACCACGACTTTTGATCATATGATTATAACAACTACGACGATGATTATAACAAACCGACCATGATTATAACAATTACAACAATGATTATAACCACGACCAAGATTATAACAACCCGACACCATGATTATAACAACTTCACCATGATTATAACAACCACGACTATGATCATAACCACAACCATGATTATAACAACCACGACTATGATCATAACCACGACCATGATTATAACAACCACGACTTTGATCATAACCACGACCATGATTATAACAACCAAGCATGATTATAACAATCACGACCATGATCATAACACCCACTACCACAATTATAGAAACCACGACCATGATTATAACAACCACGACCATGATTATAACAACAACGACGATGATTATAAAACCACGACTATGATTATAGCAACCACACTGATTATAACTAACACGATTACAGTCATAACCACGACCATGCATATAGAAACCCGACCATAATTATAATAACAACGACCATGATTATAACCATCAGACTATGATCATAACCAAGACCATGATTCTAACAACCGACCATGATTATAACCACCACGACTATGATCATAGCCACGACCATAATTATAACAACAACGACCCTGATTATAGAACCACGACTATGAATAACAACTAACACCATGATTATAACAAACACGACTATGATTATATCAACTACGACTATGATTATATCACCCACGACCATGATTATAACACCTACGACTATGATCATAAACCACGGGCATGATCATAATGACAACCATGATTATAACAACCACAACCATGATTATAAAACCACGACCATGATTATAACAACCACAAAATCTTATAACAATCACGACCATGATTATAACAACAACACCATGATTATAACAACCCGACTATGATCATAACCACGACCATGATTATAACAATCACGACTATGATCATAACCACGACCATGATTATAGAATCCACGACATGATTATAACAACCACACCATGATTATAACAACCACGACTTTGATCATAACCAAGACCATGATTATAACTATCACGACCATGATCAGCCACGACCATGTTTTAAAACCACAGCCATGATTATAACAACCACAACTATGATTATAACAACCACAACCATGATTTTATCACCCACGTCCATGATTATAACAACAACGACCATGAATATAACAACCATAAACTATTTATAACAATCACGACCATGATTATAACAACCACACACCATGTTTATAACAACTACGACTATGATCATAACCACGACCATGATTATAACAACCACGACCATGAATATAACAACCACAACCATGTTATAACAACCAAGACCATGATTATAACATCCACACCATGAGTATATAACAACCACGACTATGACC
>NW_024743848.1:0-23057 GCF_018991925.1 Homarus americanus | reverse complement strand
AGACACTCACGATGAATTGGACAATAAGTCTCAGGTTGTGAAGCTGGTTCCCTTTCAGTTTATGATGAGCGACCCAAATTCTGCAGAACCTGAGAGCTGTTGTGAGCCACCTAGAATGTGAGACTGGACCTATCTGCAGGTAAGCAAGTCTATCAGGCATGACCCCAGTTTTGATGGCACTGCAAATCATGTAACCATAGTACTGGTCAGTACTCAGGTCGTCAATGACAGTATGTGCAAGCTCAACGAGTGGAGGGCCAACTGTGATTTTTTCAAAGCTCGGATTTATTTCTAACTCAGTGGCAGAGTCCAGCATCTTGCCAAGAGTACCAGACCATCTGTTGTTTGAAAGAGTCTTGCCATCCAGCTCCTGGATCAGATGTCTGAGTGGCAACTCGTTGGTGTGGAGGTCACAATCCAGACCAGCTTCCTCCCAATCTTCCGCTCTATCCACTGTATGATCCCCCCTTGCCACCCTGTGTTCGTGTTGGTGCTGTCCCCTCCAATGGCCTGCAGGGTCTGGTCTACGTTCCTCTCTCTGAGCCAGTTCACAATGTTATCTGCTACTATCTCAGCTGGTTTCCTGATGTTATCTTTCTCTGGAGTGAAATGCCACAAATACTTCCCTCCTGGTTCACTGCAGCAGGAGTAGTGTTCCTCCTTCACCATGGCAGGGAACAACTTGTCAGAATCTCCAACTTTCATGAACACTTTAGTGTCATCCCTTCTCCCATCAAAGAACAAACAATTGATTCCATTTTCTCTTATCCCTTATCAAACTCCTCTTCTAGGTTACTGACAAGTTTCTCCTGAGCTCTCCTTACTTTGTTATGATCTACCAGGTGAACATCATCAGGTGTTATCAAAACCACCGTCAATCCAGGCAGCTGTTGCTATTCTGCAGTTTCTCTGAGACCAGTGTAGGTCGCATGCCACAGAGCTATGCTCGATATCTTTCCATTTCGAATCTTTTTATGCCCGGGAAGGTTTGGGATCATTATTTTCTGCTAGGACACAAAGTCACCATTCTCCTGGTCAGCACTCGGATCAGCCATGGGGAAGTTTGCCAAACTTGAATCAGCTTGACTCCAATCATCGGCCTTTTACTCAATTCTGGGCCTTCAAGTCTTTTTCCTCGGCAACTCTTTCTCCTCTTCTGTCTCTCTGTGGCAGCCTGTCTCTTGGACTCCGGAATATCTTGGCTAGAAATCATGAGAGCCCCTATACTGCCAGTCTTCTCTCTCTGTGTTTTGACAAATGCCAGTTCGATCACAGGAATCTTCAGTTCACGCTTGCAAATACAGGAGATGTGGGCCTCGGATTTACAGTCACAATCGCATCCAAACTCAGGACAGAGAACAATTGGGCACTTGCAAGTAATTATGTCAAATAACTGGTCCAGTTGCTTGGCAAAGCTGTCCTTAACTGCAAGTTTTCCTCTCCCAAGAGAGATATCTCTTGCCTTTTCCCAACTGGCTAGCAGTCTCTCACTAATCTTCTGACTTGTTATGACTGGAGGCTTGAACTGAGCGTTAGCCAGAGTGTACTGTGCCAAGACAGCTTTGGTCATATCACTGGCAATGTCTTTGTTTGTGTAAGTTCTTGCTTTTTTCACTAGATTTGCCTGATTAAAAACACCGTATTTCAAAAGCATCTCTCAATGTAGGCAACTCCTGACTTCAGGAGCTCTCTCCAGACCCAAGATAGTGACTGAGGGCTTATTGATTTTGTCTTCGTCCTGACACAAGCAGCCATCGCAAATATTATCAACTTATAAATGTACTGTGAATCTCAAAAGCAGGAAAAATATTATGAAGTTGGGTTGTTAAAGAATGAAGTCAGAAAGTGTCGTTCACTATATTTAATTGTAATGCACTCAATGTGATATTAAGGATTTTCGATAAATTTCACGCTAAAATTTACCTAGCAAAAGGTTGCAAAATATTGAAACTGAAATTATTTTCTGTTTATATACACTAAAATCTACCAAAAAAGTGATGGGCCATTAGTTTTAGCTGATCTTCCCTCCTATGACACACCCTAGTACCCATGCAGGTTTAAGGACCTGCAATTATACACGGCAGGACAATACTGTAGACTTTGTGTAATGACTGATATTGACCTTATCTTATTTCAGGGTACAGAGACATTTATTACGTAAATTTCAACGAGAGAGAAAGCGACAGAAAGGGGAAGTAATAATCCAACAGGAAGGAACAATGAGAACATAAGAAAGAAAACTAAACGTAACATAACATAAAGTCAACTGTACATACAAAGTTATAAAAGTTGAAAATGCACACATTCTTTACAAACACCGTAAATATAGTCATTCACGTCCACATATATACTGTATATATAATAACACGAAAATACGAATTTCTAATACATTATCGAACAAATAAGGGTTACAAATATTTGATGCAGAACATGGTGTTTACTTTTGGTGTTTAGGTGAAGGTAAAGGGACGCTTATCTTATTTTACAACAAATATCAATAAAAAGGAACTTCACGTTATTTCCCAAGTTAATCTCAACCGTAGTTAGAACTGTCTACCTATTAAAAAAATAAGTGAATTCAGGCGCAACACACACACACACTTGTATATTATTTGTAATTCGTAACCCATTCCCCAAATATGTAACTGTATATTTTCAGCCTTCTGGCTGCCAAGCTCTTTCAATAAACCGTTAATTATTACTATTATTATTATTATTATACATACATACATACATACATACATACATACATACATACATACATACATACATGCATGCATGCATGCATACATACATACATACATACATACATACATACATACAGTACATACATACATGCATGCATGCATGCATGCATACATACATACATACATACATACATACATACATACATATATACATACATACATACGTCGAAAAATGTAAAATAAAATATACATGGTTCTTTTAATATTCTGATTGCTTTCCTCCTCCTCCCCTGCCCCATACTCTTTCCTCCTCTCGCCCCTCTTTCCTCCCTTACTCCTCTTCCCTCTCGTACCCTTACGCTATCCTCCCTTTCTTTCCTCCACCACCTCTTACCTCACTTCCCCCATCTCTCCTCCCTTCCCCCTGTAGTACTCCCTCAAAAATAGAAACACAGTATTCAACTAAAATATTAATTTTTACGTAACACACAAAAACAATTGCATATCAATCAACAATTGACCTAATTTTGCTTAGAAAAAATAAATGTTTTTCTTGTCTGATAATGAGCATCACCTGTCTGGAAATTTTAATTAAGTATTTTTTACCTGTCTATTGTTGCCTCCTCCACAAAATTTTCCTTTAATCCCTTTAATTTTTTTCAAAGTATCTTTAATTACTAATTTTTGTCAGGTAAGTTTACATTTTCATTTCAACCAAGGAGCATATATATATATGTATATACTGTATATATATATATATATATATATATATATATATATATATATATATATATATATATATATATATATATATATATATATATATATATATATATATATATGTGATATCCAGAAATTTCAAAGTAATTTCAAATGCCCCGCCATGAGTGATACTGAGCGTTCAAGGTCATCTGAGGGGAGGGAGCGCTGCCTGCTCGTAGCGAGAGATTGCGGAACTAGGCCTATATGATATTAAATATGATTTACCGAATTAATAATGATGCGATTCATGAAGTTAAGGGACTATTATTGAATTTGAAATTATTATAGATCGTTTAGCAGTCTGAATAATGTTACGGGTGTCCCAAGGAGTTATTAGTTAGGCGGAAAATATATCACGTAGGCCCAAGCTAGCGCCTTGGGGAGACGCGACGCTGGCTAGGCCCAGTCCCGGAGAGCATTCACACAGACAAGACGTTCCGCGCGTCCATCACGGAAATAGTCACGTGGCCTAGTCACCTGTGCTGCGCTATTGCAGTATAACAAGTAAGTCTCATTCGATCTCAGACAGGGTTAGATAGGGCAGTGATAAAGTAAACTAGAGCTAACAGTGAGTTCATTTCAGGGTTTCCGTCAGAACCCACTTGACTGGAGTTGACCGGAGTTGACTGCGAGAGATTGACTGCCGTTTATGATTGAGGGTGGCGATTGTCGCCATTGGACCGATCAGTGTAGGCCTGTCACTGTTTAGCGGGGTAGCAAAGGATCTCTTGAGTGAACGAGTGCTCCCGACAACTAAAACGACACGGGACCAGCATCAGCAGTGGGTGATCAGTTCTTACCACTCCGGTGCACAACACCACGTGTCCCGAGCAGCTAGTGAAACCGTCTTGCTAACGGGAAGCTAAAGTTTCTCTCAACTGCACAAGGTCTGATTGGCTCACTCTCTTCCTGCCCATGGACGCACTGGGAGTACACTGAGGCTATCTGAGTAAACTAATGGTCACACACTGAGACCGTGAGTCTAGGTCTCTAGGAGATACCTAGAGGAACATTTTCCCTCCCTTATTACGGGTGTAGTTAACACCATTCCTCAGACTGATATTATCTTGACGTGTGTAGTTTAATAGTTTCTAAATAATTTTGATAATATTGTTTTGAATGTTTGTGCCATTAAGTGGAACCAGAGTGATACTGTGATTTGATTCTTTTAATGCCTCTAATTGTTCTTCATAATTCTGATCTCAGGTATAACCTTGTTCCCCAGAGTAGTGGTTAAGTTAGGTTAGGAAGTGTACATCTGTTGGGGTGCTATAATTTTGTTGAGTGCCTTAAGGCCTATTCATTGTAGAGTATTTAATTTCTTAAATTTTATTACCATTTCCTCAGTGACTGATATTATTTTGTTGAAAGCCCTTAAGGCCTATTCATTGTAGAGTATTTAATTTCTTATATTTTATTACCATTCCTCAGTGACTGATATTATTTTGTTGAAAACCCTTAAGGCCTGTTCATTGTGGAGTATTTAATTTCTTATTTTTTAGTACCATTTCCTAAGTGACTGATATTATTTTGTGAAAGCCTTAAGGCCTGTTCATGTGAGCGAGCAACATTTCTTGATACTTCAAATTTATTGTTGCCTGTGTTTCTAATAATTTCTATGTCATGTATAACTTTTATTCCTCAGAGTAGTGGTTAAAGTTTAAGTTAAGAGGTGCGCATATTGGTGTACCATTATTTGATTGTGTTTGTAGTGTTGGAGGGAATATAAGTGTCTAAATTTTACAGTGTGTCTCATTCATCCCAGTCACAGACGCTATCCTTCCACGGGTCACGGACAGTTCATTTTGTGTAGTAGATTTAAGTGTTCTTGTGCTGGATCGGGATTTTTCTCAAAGGGGCGCTTCCACTGCCCTTACCATCTATTAAATTTTAATAAACCCCAAGTCAAGTGAGAAATTAAAGTCCAGCAAATTCCGACCGGTTACATATATATATATATATATATATATATATATATATATATATATATATATATATATATATATATATATATATATATATATATATATATATATATATATATATATATATGTATATACTGTATATATATAGTCGTCAGATGGGACAAATTTTATCATATGGGCCACGGGTAAGAATATTCTCATCATTCTGATACCTAATAATGATTAATCTAAAAAAAAAAACATGCACAGAATATGAAAAAATAATAATACAATGGCACATGGCACAAAACTCCAGCCCCATAACAACACCTCCATTGATCAACATGACAAATGGCTGACAATTCAAAAACCAAAATAAAATCCTTGATATGTTCTGTGACGTTCGTAGGTGAGTCCCACCCACCAGCATTGTAATGGAGCCAATAAATAGTGACCCTCATTATCAATAGTGTTGCCAGAGTGTGATGTATTGCACTGTATCACACACAATATCCCACACTCTACCTATCGCACCTGCCACGAATTTTTATGGCTAAATACCAAATACAGTTCGTTTCACCAATTTTCCAGTATTGATGTACTGAGTTAGGGTGATGGTAAAATGTGTATTATTGGTATATATGTACTTCAGACGTGACGGTCATTGTGTATATATATATATATATATATATATATATATATATATATATATATATATATATCACGTCTAGTAAACAACGATCAAGAGATAAAAGTGTTGACCAATGACAGTCTGTATATTTACGTGTGTGTGACTGTGTGTGTGTCTGTGTCTGTGTCTCTGTGTAAAATAAATCCCCGATGGGTTGACTGATGTTACAAGTGTAAGTCCTCGAAAACATAAAATATGAAGAGATTTTGTTTCCTTTGTTCATTTCACCACATTAGTGGAGTTTCCCATTATTTTCCAACTTTTACCTCTTCATCTTCTTTCTTATTTACTATAATTCATTCGCTCTTTTATTGGTTCATTTTATCTCCCACATTTTGTCTCCGTTCGTTCTCATTTCTACTCTCTCTACTTTAACACTCTCCTATTCTCAATTTCTCTTTAAGTCATTACCTGTCTCTTTCTATCTCCTCCTCTCGTTCACATTCCTCCCTTCTCTCAATGCCCTATTTCTGTCTCATTTGCTCTTTACCTTCTCTTTCCCTCTCTATCTTTTTTCACCCCTTTATACATTTCTTTACCTCTCTCTGCTGCTGCTGCTTGGGAATTGCTTGAGTGCCTATCGTGCGCTTTTGATATTTGGCACACAGGGGTGACGACTCAGTAGCAGTTCTTGCGAAAATTTTACCCGGTGAACTCGGCAGTGAGTCACTTGGTGTATTAACTTTATTCTTAACATATCACATCGAGGGGCGCCAAGAATGTATGGAAGGTGAGACTGAACAACACATACTAAAGTCCATACTAAGATCCAAAGTTCTATTTGTACTGAGATTCATGCAGTTTTTTCTTCTATTGAATTATTATGTATTAATGTTTTGAAGTATATTATGATATACTGGTAATATTTTAATTCTTTCTTGCAAATTATATGTATAAATTAAAGAAAAAATCTAATATATTTTAGTATGATTTATGACTTTATATTCGCGTTATTTCTTACGAGGGTAAATATTTATAGAAGACTAAAGATAATAAAACCTTAGACTCGCCAGAGAGAATAATAATCTGTATATAATCAGACCACGAATAGCGGGGCAATAAACTTCTCTTACGTGTCACTGATAAAACAGAGTCAAGAAAATAAGAGACAATAATAAGCGAAAGGAAAATGTACTGTTCAACAAATATTAAAACGTTATTTCAGAGATCTTTTTCCCAGAAACATATTGTAATAAGTAAATACTAATATTGGAAATGTGAGGTAAAATATATGAGAAAGAGAGAAAGGGTAATCTCCAACAAGGGAACTCATTATCTCCTCCTGGGTAATTGGACCGACAATTCACATCATGGGAAGGTCGGTCGGCTCTTAGTTGCTTGACATCTGCCAATTATTCGCCACCGGCAGAGCTACTAATACGAACTTTGTCAATTACCCAACCACAAGAGGCCCCATAATGAGCGTTGTCATGCCTAGTTAGCCCCGTAACAAGCATTCTAGCCTGGGGGCCACGTATCAAGCATTTCAGTCTCTGCGGCACAATGGAAAGATCGGTTACGCTCTCCCCAATGTCCCGTAATGAGCATTATAGTCTCGGCAGCCCTGTAATGAGTATCATAGTCTCGGCAGCCCTGTAATGAGCATCATAGTCTCGGCAGCTCTGTAATGAGCATCATAGTCTCGGCAGCCCTGTAATGAGCATTAGAATTCTGCAAATTCTGGTAATGTGAGCATCATAGCCTTCGGCATTTGTACGAGTATTTGTCTCGGCAAGTCTCAGTAATGAGCATCATAATGGCAGCTCTCTATGTTTACATCATAGTCTCGGCAGCCCTGTAATGAGCATCATAGTCTCGGCAGCTCTGTAATGAGCATCATAGTCTCGGCAGCCCTGTAATGAGCATCATAGTCTCGGCAGCCCTGTAATGAGCATCATAGTCTCGGCAGCCCTGTAATGAGCATCATAGTCTCGGCAGCCCTGTAATGAGCATTATAGTCTCGGCAGCCCTGTAATGAGCATTATAGCCTCGGCAGCCCTGTAACGAGCTTTATAGCATCTTGTGGAAGCCCTGTAATGAGCATTATAGCCTCGGCAACCCTGTAACGAGCATTATAGCATCTTGTGGACAGGTAATAAGGCTCAAGAATAAACACTGTGTCCTCGGTGGTCCTGTTATAAACATTCGAATCCTACAAGGAACACTGACCAAATTAGTCCTCTATACCCCCTGTAACGAGCATATCAAATCCTCGGACCATCCCCTATAATGAGCATATCAACCCCCTGCACATACCCTGTAACGAGCATATTAGCCCCCTGTAATGAGCATATCAGCCCCCAGAACGCCACCCCCACCCCCCCCGTGTAATAAGCATATCAGTCACCAGTAATCCCAGCCACACGGGTCATTAGGGAGGATGACAAATGGGGATGATAACCAGCGGTCAGGGGAGGTTGACGGCACTGGTGGACGACAGTCAACACGCGTGACCCATCAACCAGAACCCTGAACAGTGTGTCGTGTTCCTCCAGGGGCCCACCCACGCCGCAGCGGCCCGGGGGGGGGGGGGGGGCTAAGGGGAGCAACCACACATTGGGGGGAGAGGGGAGACTATAACACTGGAAGGTGAGAGAGGCAGCCGGTAGTGACCTCACAGGACAGGTGAAGTTTTACATGCGACCATAACCAGTACTTTGATTTTGAGGACGCTTGCGGAACCTAAGCTGCAATATACACTCAACATCGCAAGCGGAAGTTTACATGGGGTTAAGTGGGAGTGTATACCTGTGGTTATGACCCCTCTAAAAGTTAATATATTGTCATATTTATTGTATCCCAAGACACAATATAAACCAACAACAGTCAGAGTAAAACATATTTTGTTAAAGAATAAAACTTTGATTTCACTTAAAAAAAAACAAGAATCTATAAATACGCGTAACTGACTATTAGTTGCGTCAGCAGCTTTATACATGACTGAGCAAAAATGGTAAAAGGTGTAATCAACTAATTTCTTAATAATGTAATAAAAATAAAGTTGACTTACGTGAGTCGAAGTAAACTAAATCTAACTTAACCCAACACAGCGCAATTAACACTCAGTTCACTAAAGTCAGTACTCAAAGATGGCTGCCAAAGTGACGTCAAAGTCGCACCTAGACTATACCGTAACTAGATGCGGTCTCTCCTCACGCAGACAAGAGGGTAAAATTAACGTATAAACCTCTAAGAGTGCGAGTCCTGCTGGTCATCGGGTTACAAAACCAACCTAAATGAAGACATAATTACGATTCACAGATGAGGGTGTTGTGGTAGGCGCCGCCCTCCACAACACCAGTTCAACATTCTCAAAGCATCGTACGTTAAATTCTCCCCTTAGATGAGACAACCGGACGCATCTAGTTAAGCGAAAATCGCAGTAATACAAAATCGAAGCCATCTTGTTCCCCAAGTTGACGCCGTAGGTTTAACTGCCTCAGGTAAGGTAGGTCCCTCACACCTCCAGGTAAGAGAGATAATTAAACGAGCGTAGTTTTAAGAATCCGGGGCCGTGATCACCCATTGATGACGCAACCGTGATGAATGGCCCAGACACAGCAGGCACACCCGACCAGGCCAAGACCAGGCCCTCTGTGTGGCCGCTACCCATGAGCGGCTCCTCTGTGTAGCCACCCCGGGGAGGCCTCGCTGAATGGGGCGATCGGTGGTGGTGGGTTGGGGTGGTGGAGGAGTGGGTAGTTGATGAGGGGGGATGGATGGTGAATGGAGGGGAAAGAGGGGTGTGGCAGGTGTTGAGGGGGAAGAGGGGTGAGGCAGGTGTTGGTTGAGGGAGAAGAGTGGTGAGGCAGGTGTTGAGGGGGAAGAGAGGTGAGGCAGGTGTTGGTTGAGGTAAGAGGGGATGAGTGGAGAGAGAGGAGGAGGCTGAGGTGTGAGGTACAACTTGAGTGGAAAGAGGGCAGTGAGGAGAAGGGGCAGATGAGAGGGGGCTGTGAGGGAGAGGAGGCAGTGAGGGAGAAGGTAGTGAGATGAGAGGGCCGAGGGAGGAGGGGCTGTGAGGGGAGAGAGGCAGTGAGAGAAGGGCAGAGAGGGGAGAGGACAGAGTAAGAAGGTAAGGTGAGATGAGAGGGGCTTTGAAGGAGGACAGGAGAGAGAGAGAAAGAGAGAGAGAGAGAGAGAGAAGGGTTGCAAGCAGAGTCACATTTGAGGGAGAGATCAAGAAGCCAATGTGGGTCAGGATAATCCTCCACGTACCTGAAGGGGGAAGCAAGGGAGGGGAGGTGGGGGCAGAGAGGGGGGGTGTGAGGGGGACAGGGGAAGGAGAGGAGAGGGGGGAGTAGGGGGAGGGCAGGAGGGTGGGTGGGGAGGGAGAGGGGTGGGAGGGGAGAGGCAGGGGGAGGGGAGAGGTAGTGGGTGGGGAGGGGAGAGGGAGTGGGTGGGGAGGGGAGAGGTAGTGGGTGGGGTTGGGAGGGGAGAGGTAGTGGGTGGGGAGGGGAGAGGTAGTGGGTGAGGAGGGGACAGGTGGTGGGGAAGGGGAGGGTGGAGAAATGACAGCATACGTAAGTAGTACGAGAAACAAGAGGGAGCGTCGAGGGTTAGGTTCAAGGAGTGTGAGGAGTAAGGGGCTGAACACAAGGAGTAAGGGGTTCAATGGGATTCAAGGTGTAAGGGGGCTGAGCCGTTCAGGGGATAAGGGGCTCAAGAGGATTCAAGGCGGTTCGTGAGATAAGGTTCAAGAGGTAAGTGGTGTTTATCAGTAGGTTGTCTCACGTTAAGTTCTACACACATAATGGCGTCGTTCACCTCATAACGGCATCACTAACCTCATAATGGCGTCATTCACCTCATAACGGCGTCGTTCACCTCATAACGGCATCTTTCACCTCACATTCTTTCACTTTCTGGTGATTTTTGTTTTCTCTCGATCATTTAATTCTTTCTTGCCTTTTTTCTCCCGGTATTTTCGACACCATTAAAGGCTTCACTGATGGCTTCACACTGACCATTACGAGACCTTTTCTCTGGCTAAATCCCATAAGGGGCTTTTTATCTTCTTGTTTATGAAGACTTAAAATATTTGGTCATTTGTTCCACGCCGGTGACTACTGAAATTGATTAACAAGTAACTTTAATCTTCGTCTTTTTATTCGTGTACCTAAATATTTAAAAACAAAAACACAAAAATTATGCAAATACTAATCAGAATAAAACATTAAATTCCATTATATTTTGAAATTACAATAAAACGACAATTAAAAATAATTACATTACAATTCAACAGACAATTAAGTATAATATATTAATATATATATATATATATATATATATATATATATATATATATATATATATATATATATATACCAATAAACACACAAAATCCCTGAGGAGAGAGAGAGAGAGAGAGAGAGAGAGAGAGAGAGAGAGAGAGAGAGAGAGGAGAGAGAGAGAGAGAGAGAGAGAGAGAGAGAGAGAGAGCCTCATCAATAAAAAATAGTCCACGGGAAAAAACAAAGAAAATTGAGAAGGGTGAGGGAGACAGCCACCCGCATAGAGCGACGCCAGCCCCCCCCGACACACAATTAAGTTAAGGGGCCGCTCGCACACCTCCACCGCCCACCATAATTCAATCTCTGACGCCCAAGGGAGAGAGAATACAACTACTATTGTCACACACAGTCCTCGACATGTACTGGCTGTGCTACCGTCCTGCCCCTCAGCGATTCTTCTTCCCCAGACCAACACCCAGACACATTAAAAAAAAACTCGCTATTATTTCATATATTTTTCCTCATAAGAATAATACAGGTGTGAGGTTAAAAGGTGATATTTTAATTTTCTTTAACATACAGACACACACATACTGTACACATGTATGTCTTCTAGTTGTTATCTTTCCCAGACAGACATAGACATAAAGACAGACAGACATCATCATTCTCAATCATTTTCACCATCGTCATTCTAAGTCATTATCATCATGGTCATTAATCACCAATCAGCGTCACGAAGATAAAGACTAAACAGACAAAGAGAATAGAAGAGAGATTGAGTGGCATAGACGTCCAACTTACACGAAAAAAGAGACTACGAACAAAATCATATAATAAATAAATAACAAAAATACACAATCCTGAATTTCTTTTGTATTACTTTCAGAGAGACAAGAATTAGGTTGCAAAACTTTGGCTTGATCACTCTCCAGCAGCTTTCACGACGAGCAAGCAACACACACACACACACACACGCACACACACACACACACACACACATGCCACGAACACACACACACACACACATGCACACACACACACACACACACACACACACACACACACATGCCACACACACACACACACACCTCCCTAACTAGAAAAGAGAGCGAGCATACAGTATACTTATGGTAGAGTCAACGTGTAGTTTCCAGGGGAGTTAGTAAAAAAAAATATTATTTATAACACCTCATAAACCACTTACACGTATTATTTACAATCTGAAGTAACGAGAAAAAACTAAATTAGGAATCTCTTAAGAACTGTCAGCCTTACATTCATCATCAGAGGGCCAGGGTGACCCCACGACCAGGACGTTACTACCGTCTATCTGTGTTACCTGTGTGTGTGTGTGGCGGCACATCTAGGTGTACGTGGGTGGTGGTGGTGGTGGTGGTGCTCTACGTGTAAGGAATGGTGGTGAAGAAGAGGTGGAAGGGGGAAAAATGGAAAAGGAGGTGGAGGAATGAGAGGGGAAGAGGAAAAATGAGGGTGGGTGCGCGCGCGTACACACACACACACACACACACACACACACACACACACACACACAGTCTGCTCAATGTCTATTTGCACCTGTCTGCTTGCTTCAAATTCATCAACAACTTCTTTTCTGATTACAGGTTTTAGGATTATGTATTTCTTAGACCTAGATTGTATTTAATAATGTCTTTGTAAGATGCGAGTTCAGCTAAGGCATCAATTCTAACACGTTGACCGAGACCCATATGAGAGGGGAGCCACAGTAGCTTGTTTGTGTCAGGCTTCAGAGACAAGCGGGTGACAATCAGAGTTGAGGGTGGCAAGATGAGGAGTCAGAGATGATGAGGCTGTTTATGGTAGTGTCTCCAAGAAGTTTCAGGGCTGTGAGTGTGACAAATAGCCCAGTAAACTCTTAGGTACAGAATTAAACACCTCTGGGAAAAACTCTTAACATTAAACGTCACAATATCCTGACCACTGGCGTCTGATAATCACCCTCTGTAGACCTCTGCTCAGACAAGGGGAAAAGATAATGTTAAAAAGACAGACAGACAAAGTCACAATGTTTGAGAGAGAGAGAGAGAGAGAGAATATGTTCATTATATGTTAATGAGAGGCAGGTGCAGGTTAGTTCCCCCACCCACACAGAGGCTGTAGTGACCATCTGTCCTTACAACACACCACCACCATTACTAACACCAACATCACCACCACCAACAACACCCCTACCACCACCAACATCACTACCACCACCAACACCCCCTACCACCAACAACACCCCTACCACCAACAACCTACACAACAACACCCTACCAACAACACCCTACCAACAACACACCAGCAACACCCTGCCACCAGCACTTTACCACCAGCTTAACACCCTGCACCAGCAACACCCTACCACCAACCTTTCTGCCAACAACACCCCTACCACCAGCAAGCACCCCTACCACCAACATCACTACCGCCAACAACACCCCCTACCAACAACACCCTACCACCAACATCACTACCACCAACAACACCCCCTACCACCAACAACACCCCAACCACCACCAACATCACTACCACCACCAACAATACCCCTACCACCAACCACACCCCTACCACCACCACCACCACCCATCTATCACCACCACCATCGCCCATCTACCATCACCCTTAACTCCACCCATCTACCACCACCCATCTACCACCACCCCTACCACCACCCACCCATCTACCACCACCCCTACAACCACCACACCTGCCTTCACACGACCATGAAGCAGTAATTTAAGTTAATGAAAGAATTTGTCCCTCGTCGAACACCAGCATAAGATACATTCACTGTCATTACAATCACCACAAAACCACACAATCACACTAACTTTTCTTACAAATAAAATGAAGGCACAATCACGAGACATTCCCGCCTCCTCCTCACTCTCTCCCTCCACCTCCATTTCTCCCTCCCTCAGTCCCTCTCTCCCTCACCCAGTCCCTCTCTCCCTGCCCCAGTCCCTCTCTCCCTGCCCCAGTCCCTCTCTCCCTGCCCCAGTCCCTCTCTCCCTGCCCCAGTCCCTCTCTCCCTGCCCCAGTCCCTCTCTCCCCCCTCCTCTATCTCTCAATCCCCCAGTCCTTCCCCCTCCCTCTCTTCCTCCCCACAGTCCCTTCCTCCTCTATCTCTCCATCCCCCAGTCCCCATCCCTCTCTCCCTCCCCCTCCTCTCTCTCCCTTCCCCCAACCCCCCCCTCCTCCTCCCCCCAGAAACACAACTCGAGTAACATTAATGAACGACACGACGTAACAAGGATCCGAACGACTCCTAAACACCATGGTTCCTCCTCCGTCAGGATTTCTAAACGCCGTCTCACTCACTCTCCATCATCTCCCACACGACTGTCACTCATTACATAAATAATCTTATAATTGACCAACATGTTTACCGTGTAAGATAGGTGATATATTTTTTACCCTATACATAACTTCTTGATTATATTACAGGTTTTAATGGTGTGTGTGTGTGTGTGTGTGTGTGTGTGTGTGTGTGTGTGTGTGTCAGATACCTACAGCTACTAAAATGTTCTGCTGCTACCTGTATATTAAGGCCCCATAGCGTAAAGTTCTCAAGTTTTTTGTTAAAGAGGAAGAGGAAGGTGAGGGGAGGAGATGTGAGAGGAGGAAGGGGAGGAAGGTGAGAGGAGGAAGGGGAAGTGGGAGGAAGGGGTAAGGGTGAGGGAAGGAGGTGAGGTGAGGATGGGGAAGTGGGAGGAAGGGGTAAGGGTGAAGGAAGGAGGTGAGGTGAGGATGGGGAAGTGGGAGGAAGGGGTAAGGGTGAGGGAAGGAGGTGAGGTGAGGATGGGGAAGTGGGAGGAAGGGGTAAAGGTGAGGGAAGGAGGCGAGGGCAGGAGGCGGGAAGGGGGTTAAGGAAGAGGAGGGGCGGTGAGGGGAATGGGAGAAGGAAGGGGGGGAGGAGTTGTAGATAATGCCTCGGCTTCAACTTCAGTTCACTGTATGAAAGCTTGTATCAAGACAGGTCCATAAAAATAAACAATATTAACATTAGCTTTCAGGTGATCCTAAATAACTAAGGACAGACAGACAGACAGACAGACAGACAGACAGATAGACAGACAGACATATAAAAGCACAACCCTACACACTAACTTTTGAGGAGATGAAACTAACATAATAACGATAAATATAAACATATATGACAACGAGGAAAAGAAAAGTCCGTAAAATTAGCCAACCAAAAACCTCTCTGACAACGAACAAATAACGAGAACCCAAAACATCACTCTGACAAAGAACAAATAACGAATAAAGTATAAATATTTACCTCTCCGCTGATAGACGTTGCCAGATAAGATAAGCTTGACCCATCACCCCATTAAGCTTGACCCATCACCCCATTATATTCAGTATTACGCGTGACTCAGCCCCCTTCACCCCCCTTTAACCTCCCCCCCTCCCCCTTGTAACCTTCCTTCCACCCTGTAACATCTCTTCCTCTCCCTGTAACCTTCCCTCCCCTCCCTCTAACCTTCCTTCACCTCCCTTCTCCCCTTGTAACCTTCCTTTCCCTCCCTGTAACCTCCCTCTCACCTGTAACTTCCCTTCCACCCTGTAACATCTCTTCCTCTCCCTGTAACATCTCTCCCTTTCACCTGTAACTTCCCTTCCACCCTGTAACATCTCTCCCTCTCACCTGTAACATCTCTTCCTCTCCTTGTAACATCTCTCCCTCTCACCTGTAACATCTCTTCCTCTCCCTGTAACCTCTCTTCCCCTCCCTGAACCTCTCGTCCCCTCCCTGAACCTCTCGTCCCCTCCCTGTAACCTCTCTTCCCCTCCCTGTAACCTCTCGTCCTCTCCCTGTAACCTCTCTTCTCCTCCCTGTAACCTCTCTCTCCCCAACCTCGTCCTCTGTAACCCCTCTCCTGTAACCTCCTCCATTCCTGTAACCTTCTTATTTCCCTCAGGCCTCCTTCCTACTTTGTAGCCCCTCACCCCTAGGTGATCCTCCCACTGTATCCCACCCCTGCCCCACTCGAACTTCCCCCCAGTACCTTCACCCTCTGAACCCCTCTCCCAGCCTCCCCTTTATACACGGGCATGATATAAGACCTTGTTGTGGTAAGCGTACAAGAGGTGTAACTCATGGTAAATGAGCCTGGAGTGTGTAGCTCATCACCAACACCACCACCACCATCACCACCATCTCCTACACCACCACCATCAGCGCCACCGCCACTATACGTCACCAAAATCACCACCACTATCACAAAAATCATCACCACCATCAGCACCATCAACACCATCTGTTGGGTACACAAACAACCACTAGCCCGTGACTCCCCAGATAACCTCAGTCACGTGATGTATGAACAGACACACACACACACACACACACACACACACACACACACACAAAGACCTCCATCCTGACCACACCCATAACTACGACAAGAGACAAACACACAAACGCTACATAAAATAAAACGAGGACCAGGTAAGAGGCGGCAGCAGCAACACACAAGGAGGCCAAGATGTAGTGTGTTGATGCAGCTCCCCAAAATCAATGTTGTAGTGAGAGAGTGATTTCAACTCGCCCTAAGACGTTATCTAGGTACCAGAGCTTCATCTCGGGGGTAATTAATTAAGTAAAAAAAGATAGGTAATAATTTCTTAGTGGAAGCGCAATAGTTGATACGTTACCTGCACTGTATTGAAGAAGTAAGAAATCTTTTTTTTATTTTACAATTAATATATTTCCAACACCAACAATAGCAAGTAAATACAAAACAGAAAGTCTGTAATTGAAAATAATAAGAAAATAACCGGGTGAAAATAACCTGGAGAAAATAATGGGGGAGAAATTTATTGGATTCTTCCCCCCAAACCACGGCATGGTCATCAATAACAACAGCTGTCATTATTCACAGAGAAGAAAAAAATATTACATGAAAATACAATGTCTAATACACCCTACCTCCTGCTGGTGAACCAACCACAATCACTACCACTAGCGTGCACCATCACAAACCACAATCACCATCAACACGAACACTATCACTACAATCGCCACCACTGTCAGCTACCTTCATCAACAAACATCACTTCAACCACCACAACTACCACCACCTCACTACACTAACCACAGTCAACCACCACCACCACTACACACCACCACCAACGACCTAAGATTTGGGGGATTCCAAGCTTGGTGTGTAATAATAATAATAATAATAATAATAATAATAATAATAATAATAATAATAATAATAATAATAATAATAATAATAATAATAATAATAATAATTATAATTATAATTATAATTATAATAATAATAATAATAATAATAATACTAATAATAATAATAATAATAATAATAATTAACGGTTTATTGAAAAAGTTCTGCAGCCCGAAGGCTGAAAATATATATTGGACATAAATGACTTATTACATACATTGGTGGTTTAACAAATGCCTTCATTAGTGTGTGTGTGTGTGTGTGTGTGTGTCAATTATAAATATCCTTATTATACCACTTCAGTGAACATACAGTAACATAGAAACCTCTGAGATTATACGTTCATATTACCCAGCGTTAACACTCTCACACCCTTAGTTCAGTCAAGGAGTTCCCACACCATAAGTTTAGTCAAGGAGTTCTCACACATCAAGTTCAAAGGGAATATATTTGTTACCGTAATATCCCCTTACAAAAGAGAAGCACACAGAGCCCCCTAGTGGCAGCCGCCGCGTCTCACTTTACGCAGAAAGAAGCCATTACTGTCAGCCAACCACGTCAGCCTCTCCGCCATTACCACGCACGACCAACACCCGCGAATTTACGAGTTTACAAAATGTAGTTACGAGGGGAGGGGATGGGGGGGGGAGGATGAGAGAAGGGAAGGGTGGAGAGGGAGAGGGGAAGAGGGGGAGAAGGGGGAAGATGTAGGGGGTAGGGAGAGGGGGAGGGGAGAAGAAGGGAGGGAGGAAGGGAACATTCTTTTTCTATGACGATCCCTAATAATAATAATAATAATAATAATAATAATAATAATAATAATAATAATAATAATAATAATAATAATAATAATAATAATAATAATAATAATAATAAGCCTTGGGAGATTGTGTACTACCATCTCCCAAGCCATCCGCACCTCCCGACCAAAACTCATCTCTATCGCCCTCAAAAATGTGCAAAAGCAATACGGAAAATTCGCTCACTCACTCATCCACTCGCCTACCCATTAATACTCTCTCTCTCTCTCATGCCGTCAGAGGGCAGTGAGGAACATGACGTGACTATCCTCACCTCAGAACACAAACCACAGTAACCACACCTGGTCTCGAGTCCCAGCTGTATATATTTAACATCCTCACCTGTCTGTACCTGTGCGTGGCAGATACAGGTATAGGTGTGAACGCGGCCAGACGGAATCTTCTCGAGAAACTTGGTCTTCCGCAATCACAGGTAAGAGAGAGAGAGAGAGAGAGAGAGAGAGATTCTACAAGTCCTTATTTTTGCTTCTCCTCCTTCTATCTTAATATTGTTTCATCTCATTTTCTTCTTGTCCTTCTCATCTTAAGTTACTTCCCGACATGAAAATTGTTTTACAAGGTTTATAAGAACGAGGAGTCACTAATGAATAAAGTGAACGCCCTGACAGAAGTGAACGCCACGAGAGGTCAACACCACCTCTCCTCTTTAACACCGCTACTTCAACAGTATCACCAAGCCGCCAATATCCATCTCTCAACATCTTAGTCGGTGATAGCCTCTCTCTCTCTCTCTCTCTCTCTCTCTCGTCACAGCCACATCTTAATCAAGTGAAGATAATGTTATACGTCTTAATCATATCTGGATGTGGTTGATGGTATCGTCTCCCGACTGTCAAAGTCTTATCGACGGTGTCTTGTCAGTCCCCGCTTTTACCTGTCAGCGTTTAATGATGCAACTGTATCGAGGTCACACACACACACACACACACACACACACACACACACACAAATTGAGATGGTTTATCCTGATAGCTGTTGTAGTTCCGTGTTTGTACAGTAAACTAATATATATAAAGCCTTTAGAGTTTTGTACAGTTGATTAATATTTAAAGTCTGAATTCAGTGATGTAAAGTGCATGAGAAAACACTACCCTAGCTATACTGTCTGTCTGTCTATTTTTTACACCCAGAGGAATTTTTTTTTTCATTTTTTTTGTATTATGGAACTTCTGTCAAAAATCACCTGACACTTAAAATCAACCTTATCTCTCTCTCTCTCTCTCCTCAGAATCTATGAAGATCATAAAAATCGTTCTGCTGAGAGAGTCGATCGCGTGCAACAGGCTCGTAGCTTAATTTCACGAGAGAGAGCGAGAGAGAGAGAGAGAGAGAGAGAGAGAGAGAGAGAGAGAGAGAGAGAGAGAGTTATCCCTATTCGTAAGTAAACAAACGTACTAACCCTTTGAGAATCCACCTGATCAAAATGGAGAAAATTGAACTAACCTCCCATTTAAAAAACTACAGAGGTCCCTAGATCCCGGTGAGGGTAGGAACCACGGCTTGCAATAATGAACAGTGTGGGAGGCAACGAGGCAGGTTATATATTAGAATCAACCCGACGCGGCGGCAGAGAGTTGAGCTATAAGACGTGTCACGAGAGGTCTGACATAGTGTTGGTGGTAATGTTAAGGTTTATCTCTCTGAAGGTCACAGGTGAGTGTCAGGTGGCCAAACACTGAGGGTAGTAATGACGTTCACCAAAAGATTTGCGACTCTTGGACACGTCATGAGAGAGAGAGAGAGAGAGAGAGGTAAGGGGGTGTCAGAGGTGTTCAGAACGAACTTTGTTCACTTGTGTGTATCTCGGGACACGTGTTGGATCACCTGGAGATTAACCATCTTACCGCTAACCTAACCTAACCTATATTCAACCACAAATTATGCATTATTTTAGTTGACTATGACTACATATGACCTAAAAACGGGTTTGGTTATCGAAATAATCTAACCTTATCACCTCTTGCTCACACAGTCGTAAAACTTCGTACAAGACAACAGGAAGAAAGTGCAAGACAAAAATGATCCTATTACTACAGCTGAGAACCAGAGATGATCTATACTGTACTTAGGCCCCGTGTTTCTTCTTCCCGCCACACTACACTACAGTCTGGGATGTTAATCTCACGATTGTTATCTCTGCAGCTTCAAGATGACTGGTTTACGTGTGTCTTGTAGTGTGTGTGTGGCTCTCAGGTGGGCGACCATGGGGGTATATCACAGGTTTCTGTTCTCTTCAGTGTACAGGGTGCTTGCTCTCTCTCTCTCTCCCCCTGTAGTCAGGTGCACAAAATAACCCAGTGCATTAAGTCACAAATACAAGTTTCAACAACACCATCTCCCAGTCACTGAACACTAAAGTGACTGTACTGTCAGGTGAGGTGTAGTGGTCAACACGTGAGAGGAGAGCCAGACGGGATTTCCCTCAGGGTGACGTGGTCGGGCAGGTAACCACGGCGTCTTAGCTCGAGACGGTACCATGAGTGTACAGGAGAAAGTACAGTACGTACGTACGTACACGTGTGTGTGTGTGTGTGTGCGTGCGCGATCTTAATTTGGAAGGGTGCTCTCTGTAATCCAGGTTCAAGAACGAAATACATTCACCAGATCCTGGATTCTCTGTCTTAACTTTACGTTCTCCCAACAACTGGAGATATTTCAACGCATCTAATTAAGGTAGTTTCAATGCAATTTCGAAGCCCTCAGTGTTAGTGTTGTAACTAAAAGTACAGCATCAGTCTGGGAAGGAAATCCATTTAATAAACATTATTTTGAAAATTCGGGCGACGTTCCTTGATGTTGGCGTGGTGGTGAGGCGGCGTCGTGACTCCGGCCTCAAGTGACCAGTGTTGGTTGGCCTCAAAAGGGTGTCTGATTCAGCACACCGTGAGGAAATCTAGAAAATTTGAACGATGACTGGAATATTCTCCCCCTCTCTAATACCAGCTTAGAAACAAAAAAAATCCAGGGTGATTAATCCTCAGGTGAAATAAACTGCGGTGTCTATTCCCCTGCTCCGAGTTCTGTGAGAGTAAGAAAGAAATCTGAAGAAAAAAAATGGGTGGACGTGGACTCTGATGACGAAGCAGCGCTCTTTACAGTGTCGTCGGAGGTCGTGTCGTCTGGCATCTTTAGTCTTGAGTGAACAAGGTGTGATGACTTCTGTGGTGTGATAACAAGACTCAAGAGGACAAACAACATAGTCCACGCGTTTCAGTGTATCTCTTGCAAGACATCTGTTCGTCCTAAATTTAAGTACCTATATACCTGGGTGTGAGTGATTATGGTGGTGTGGTTTACAGCGATGATAAACATGAAACTGACTTACTGGTTCACAGGGTCTTGGTCCACATCAAAGCCAAAGGCACAAAATGATGGTTAAAAGGCAGGTGCGTCACTTTACTAGTTTGCTCCACACTAAGAATAGACCCGAAACTGGGGTCAATAAACAGGTGGGTGTGAAAAAGTCGTTCACCTCCAGAGTGTTGTTTGGACCAGACGGGATCTAAAGCACCGAGGACAAGGGACGAGTTGCAGGTCTTCAAGATGCTGGTGATCATTACTTCCCACGACAGATGGGACACTTGGTCATGAATGTTAATATAAAAGAGGCGACGTGACCTCCTTTATAAGTAACTGGACGTGCAGAACAAATGAGCATCATCCACCAGACTCATAATTTAACTGGATTCTTGTTTTGATACTTAAAACTGACCACCTGAAGATTAACCTCCCAGATTATTTACCTGGTGATTAAACGCCCCTAAATACTACCAGAGGAGTTAGGTTAGGTTAGGAGTTTCTTACTTCAGAAGTCGGTCCTGCTCGACAAGTTCACTTTCAAGGGATTAACCACATTAAAAATCAGCGATTGAAATAACTCTCTCTCTCTCTCTCTCTCTCTCTCTCTCTGAGAACCTTTAAGCTTGTCATGCTGAAGAGAAAAAGGCCGTGACATGAGTGAACATCAGCGTGGTACTCTGATTACCAATACTTAAGAGGCTTCACACGCACACGTCCGCAAGTAGGTGGTCCGTCTCACGCCCCCCCCCACCCCCCTCTTCCCACCTAATCACCCCACGCCCCCAGACACCCCTCCCCTACCCGTCACGCCTGGGAAAACCCATTCATCGGGCCATTTAACTCAGGATTGGATACTAATCTCCTGTGTAGATCTTCCAGGAATTAACTCATTTTCAGATTCTCAACAAGTATCTAACGTGGAATTATCTTTGAGTCGTAATGTGCTCTTAAACTTATACAGAGAGAGAGAGAGAGAGAGAGAGAGAGAGAGTGAGCTACAGTACTAGGGGTATAATGATCGATGTACAATGACCTTTACACACCCTCTACACCACACACACCAACACCCACTGACACAGCAACTACACCTCTCACCCTTCCCCAGGCCAACAGCTATAAGAATGTTCGTTCAGTCAGCCCAACGTATACCTTCACTCACTTGACTGATGGAACTCCTTTCTGACTGAGGGATGATGGTGTTTGTGTTGTTTTGTTTATTTCAAGTGACCGATTCTTTCGTCATCCTCGTTTTGAAATGCCTTTTTTATTTACCATGACCGTCTCGGGTGATTGGGGGTGAGTGCCTCGGGTGACTGGGGGTGACTGCCTCGGGTGACTGGGGGTGACCTCCTTTGGTGATTGGGGGTGACTGCCTCGGGTGACTGGGGGTGACCTCCTTTGGTGATTGGGAGTGAGTGCCTCGGATGACTGGGAGTG
>NW_024743847.1:0-34565 GCF_018991925.1 Homarus americanus | reverse complement strand
ACAGAAGTTAGCGACAGTGTGATGTTCCAGTAGAAGGAAACAGTGTGATCTTATATCAGTTGTTAACAGTGTGATATTACCATAGTTATGTAATAGTGTGATGTTCCAGTAGAAGGAAAGAGTGTGATCTTAAGCAGTTGTTAACAGTGTGATAATACGGAAGTTAGCGACAGTGTGATGTTCCAGTAGAAGGAAACAGTGTGATCTTATAGCAGTTGTTAACAGTGTGATGTTACAGAAGCTAGTGACAGAGTGATGTTCCAGTAGACGGAAACAGTGTGATCTTATAGCAGTTGTTAACAGTGTGATACTACAGAAGTTAGCGACAGTGAGAAGTTCTGTAGAAGGAAACCATGTGATCTTATAACAGTTGTTAACAATGTGATATTACAGAAGTTAGCGACAGTGTGATGTTCCAGTAGAAGGAAACAGTGTAATCTTATAGCAGTTGTTAACAGTGTGATGTTACAGAAGTTGGCGACAGTGTGATGTTCCAGTAGAAGGAACAGTGTGATCCTATAGCAGTTGTTAACAGTGTGATGTTACAGAAGTTAGCGACAGTGTGATGTTCCAGTAGAAGGAAACAGTGTAATCTTATAGCAGTTGTTAACAGTGTGATGTTACAGAAGTTAGCGACAGTGTGATGTTCCAGTAGAAGGAAACAGTGTGATCTTATAGCAGTTGTTAACAGTGTGATATTACAGTAGTTAGTAATAGTGTGATGTTCCAGTAGAAGGAAACAGTGTGATCTTATAGCAGTTTTTAACAATGTGATATTACAGAAGTTAGTGACAGTATGATGTTCCAGTAGCAGGAAACAGTGTAATCTTATAGCAGTTGTTAACAGTGTGATGTTACAGAAGTTAGCGACAGTGTGATGTTCCAGTAGAAGGAAACAGTGTGATCTTATAGCAGATGTTAACAGTGTGATATTACCATAGTTAGTAAGAGTATGATGTTCCAGTAGAAGGAAACAGTGTGATCTTATAGCAGTTGTTAACAGTGTGATAAGACAGAAGTTAGCGACAGTGTGATGTTCCAGTAGAAGGAAACAGTGTGATCTTATAGCAGTTGTTAACAGTGTGATGTTACAGAAGCTAGCGACAGTGTGATGTTGCAGTAGAAGGAAACAGTGTGATCTTATAGCAGTTGTTAACAGTGTGATACTACAGAAGTTAGCGACAGTGAGAAGTTCCAGTAGAAGGAAACTGTGTGATCTTATAGCAGTTGTTAACAGTGTGATATTATAGAAGTTAGCGACAGTGTGATGTTCCAGTAGAAGGAAACAGTATGATCTTATAGCAGTTGTTAACAGAGTGATATTACAGAAGTTAGCAACCGTGTGATGTTCCAGTAGAAGGGAACAGTGTGATCTTATAGCAGTTGTTAACAGAGTGATGTTACAGTAGTTAGTATGAGTGTGATGTTCCAGTAGGAGGAAACAGTGTGATCTTATAACAGTTGTTAACAATGTGATATTACAGAAGTTAGCGACAGTGTGATGTTCCAGTAGCAGGAAACAGTGTGATCTTATAGCAGTTGTTAACAGTGTGATGTTACAGAAATTAGCGACAGTGTGATGTTCCAGTAGAAGGAAACAGTGTGATCTTATAGCAGTTGTTAACAGTGTGTTGTTACAGAAGTTAGCGACAGTGTGATGTTCCAGTAGAAGGAAACAGTGTGATCTTATAGCAGTTGTTAACAGTGTGATGTTACTGTAGTTAGTAAAAGTGTAATGTTATAGCCGTTGGATACAATGTGATATTACAGAAGTTAGCGACAGTGTGATGTTCCAGTAAAAGGAAACAGTGTGATCTTATAGCAGTTGTTAACAGTGTGATGTTACAGAAGGTAACGACAGTGTGATGTTACACAAGTTAGCGACAGTGTGATGTTCCAGTAGAAGGAAACAGTGTGATCTTATAACAGTTGTTAACAATGTGATATTACAGAAGTTAGCGACAGTGTGATGTTCCAGTAGAAGGAAACAGTGTGATCTTATAGCAGTTGTTAACAGTGTGATGTTACAGAAGTTAGTATTAGTGTGATGTTCCAGTAGAAGGAATCAGTGTGATCTTATAGCAGTTGTTAACAGTGTGATGTTACAGAAGTTAGCGACAGTGTGATGTTCCAGTAGAAGGAAACAGTGTGATCTTATAGCAGTTGTTAACAGTGTGATGTTACAGAAGTTAGCGACAGTGTGATGTTCCAGTAGAAGGAAACTGTGATCTTATAGCAGTTGTTAACAGTGTGATGTTACTGTAGTTAGTAAAAGTGTAATGTTATAGCCGTTGGATACAATGTGATATTACAGAAGTTAGCGACAGTGTGATGTTCCAGTAGAAGGAAACAGTGTGATCTTATAGCAGTTGTTAACAGTGTGATGTTACAGAAGGTAACGACAGTGTGATGTTACAGAAGTTAGCGACAGTGTGATGTTCCAGTAGAAGGAAACAGTGTGATCTTATAGCAGTTGTTAACAGTGTGATGTTACAGTAGTTAGTAATAGTTTGAAGTTCCAGTAGAAGGAAACAGTGTGATCTTATAACAGTTGTTAACAGTGTGATACTACAGAAGTTAGCGACAGTGAGATGTTCCAGTAGAAGGAAACAGTGTGATCTTATAGCAGTTGTTAACAGTGTGATGTTACAGAAGTTAGCGACAGTGTGATGTTCCATTAGAAGGAAACAGTGTGATCTTATAGCAGTTGTTAACAGTGTGATATTACCATACTTAGTAATAGAGTGATGTTCCAGTAGAAGGAAAGAGTGTGATCTTAAGCAGTTGTTAACAGTGTGATAATACGGAAGTTAGCGACAGTGTGATGTTCCAGTAGAAGGAAACAGTGTGATCTTATAGCAGTTGTTAACAGTGTGATGTTACAGAAGCTAGTGACAGAGTGATGTTCCAGTAGACGGAAACAGTGTGATCTTATAGCAGTTGTTAACAGTGTGATACTACAGAAGTTAGCGACAGTGAGAAGTTCTGTAGAAGGAAACCATGTGATCTTATAACAGTTGTTAACAATGTGATATTACAGAAGTTAGCGACAGTGTGATGTTCCAGTAGAAGGAAACAGTGTAATCTTATAGCAGTTGTTAACAGTGTGATGTTACTGAAGTTGGCGACAGTGTGATGTTCCAGTAGAAGGAACAGTGTGATATTATAGCAGTTGTTAACAGTGTGATGTTACAGAAGTTAGCGACAGTGTGATGTTCCAGTAGAAGGAAACAGTGTGATCTTATATCAGTTATTAACAGTGTGATGTTCCAGCAGAAGGAAACAGTGTGATCTTATAGCAGTTGTTAATAGTGTGATATTACAGAAGTTAGTAATAGTGTGATGTTCCAGTAGAAGGAAACAGTGTGATCTTATAGCACTTGTTAACAGTGTGATATTACAGAAGTTAGCGATAGTGTGATGTTCCATTAGAAGGAAACAGTGTGATCTTATAGCAGTTGTTAACAGTGTGATATTACAGTAGTGAACGATAGTGTGATGTTCCAGTAGAAGGAAACAGTGTGATCTTATAGCAGTTGTTAACAGTGTGATATTACCATAGTTGGTAAGAGCAGTGTTTCGTAGAAAACAGTGTGATCTTATAGCAGTTGTTAACAGTGTGATAAGACAGAAGTTAGCGACAGTGTGATGTTCCAGTGAAAACGGTGTGATCTTATAGCAGTTGTTAACAGTGTGATGTTACAGAAGCTAGCGACAGTGTGATGTTGCAGTAGAAGGAAACAGTGTGATCTTATAGCAGTTGTTAACAGTGTGATACTACAGAAGTTAGCGACAGTGAGAAGTTCCAGTAGAAGGAAACTGTGTGATCTTATAGCAGTTGTTAACAGTGTGATATTATAGAAGTTAGCGACAGTGTGATGTTCCAGTAGAAGGAAACAGTATGATCTTATAGCAGTTGTTAACAGAGTGATATTACAGAAGTTAGCGACCGTGTGATGTTCCAGTAGAAGGGAACAGTGTGATCTTATAGCAGTTGTTAACAGAGTGATGTTACAGTAGTTAGTATGAGTGTGATGTTCCAGTAGGAGGAAACAGTGTGATCTTATAACAGTTGTTAACAATGTGATATTACAGAAGTTAGCGACAGTGTGATGTTCCAGTAGCAGGAAACAGTGTGATCTTATAGCAGTTGTTAACAGTGTGATGTTACAGAAATTAGCGACAGTGTGATGTTCCAGTAGAAGGAAACAGTGTGATCTTATAGCAGTTGTTAACAGTGTGATGTTACAGAAGTTAGCGACAGTGTGATGTTCCAGTAGAAGGAAACAGTGTGATCTTATAGCAGTTGTTAACAGTGTGATGTTACTGTAGTTAGTAAAAGTGTAATGTTATAGCCGTTGGATACAATGTGATATTACAGAAGTTAGCGACAGTGTGATGATCCAGTAGAAGGAAACAGTGTGATCTTATAGCAGTTGTTAACAGTGTGATGTTACAGAAGGTAACGACAGTGTGATGTTACAGAAGTTAGCGACAGTGTGATGTTCCAGTAGAAGGAAACAGTGTGATCTTATAGCAGTTGTTAACAGTGTGATGTTACAGTAGTTAGTAATAGTTTGAAGTTCCAGTAGAAGGAAACAGTGTGATCTTATAACAGTTGTTAACAGTGTGATACTACAGAAGTTAGCGACAGTGAGATGTTCCAGTAGAAGGAAACAGTGTGATCTTATAGCAGTTGTTAACAGTGTGATGTTACAGAAGCTAGTGACAGAGTGATGTTCCAGTAGAAGGAAACAGTGTGATCCTATAGCAGTTGTTAACAGTGTGATGTTACAGAAGTTAGCGACAGTGTGATGTTCCAGTAGAAGGAAACAGTGTGATGTTATAGCAGTTGTTAACAGTGTGATATTACAGTAGTTAGTAATACTGTGATGTTCCAGTAGAAGGAAACAGTGTGATCTTATAGCAGTTGTTAACAATGTGATATTACAGAAGTTAGCGACAGTGTGATGTTCCAGTAGCAGGAAACAGTGTAATCTTATAGCAGTTGTTAACAGTGTGATGTTACCATAGTTAGTAATAGTGTGATGTTCCAGTAGAAGGAAAGAGTGTGATCTTAAGCAGTTGTTAACAGTGTGATAATACGGAAGTTAGCGACAGTGTGATGTTCCAGTAGAAGGAAACAGTGTGATCTTATAGCAGTTGTTAACAGTGTGATGTTACAGAAGCTAGTGACAGAGTGATGTTCCAGTAGAAGGAAACAGTGTGATCCTATAGCAGTTGTTAACAGTGTGATGTTACAGAAGTTAGCGACAGTGTGATGTTCCAGTAGAAGGAAACAGTGTGATGTTATAGCAGTTGTTAACAGTGTGATATTACAGTAGTTAGTAATACTGTGATGTTCCAGTAGAAGGAAACAGTGTGATCTTATAGCAGTTGTTAACAATGTGATATTACAGAAGTTAGCGACAGTGTGATGTTCCAGTAGCAGGAAACAGTGTAATCTTATAGCAGTTGTTAACAGTGTGATGTTACAGAAATTAGCGACAGTGTGATGTTCCAGTAGAAAGAAACAGTGTGATCTTATAGCAGTTGTTAACGGTGTGATGTTCCAGTAGAAGGAAACAGTGTGATCTTATAGCACTTGTAAACAGTATGATATTACAGTAGTTATTAATAGTGTGATGTTCCAGTAGAAGGAAACAGTGTGATCTTATAGCAGTTGTTAACAGTGTGATGTTCCAGTAAAAGGAAACAGTGTGATCTTATAGCAGTTAACAGTGTGATATTACAGTAGTTAGTAATAGTGTAATGTTCCAGTAGAAGGAAACAGTGTGATCTTATAGCAGTTGTTAACAGTGTGATGTTACAGAAGTTACCGACAGTGTGATGTTCCAGTAGAACGAAACAGTGTGATCTTATAGCAGTTGTTAACAGTGTGATGTTACAGAAGTTAGCGACAGTGTGATGTTCCAGTACAAGGAAACAGTGTGATCTTATAGCAGTTGTTAACAGTGTGATATTACCATAGTTAGTAATAGTGTGATGTTCCAGTAGAAGGAAACAGTGTGATCTTATAGCAGTTGTTAACAGTGTGATGTTACAGAAGTTAGCGACAGTGTGATGTCCCAGTAGAAGAAAACAGTGTGATCTTATAGCAGTTGTTAACAGTGTGATGTTACTGTAGTTAGTAAAAGTGTAATGTTATAGCAGTTGGAAACAATCTGATATTACAGAAGTTAGCGACAGTGTCATGTTCCAGTAGAAGGAAACAGTGTGATCTTATAGCAGTTGTTAACATTGTGATGTTACAGAAGTTAGCGACAGTGTGATGTTCCAGTAGAAGGAAACAGTGTGATCTTATAGCAGTTGTTAACAGTGTGATATTACAGAAGTTAGCGACAGTGTGATGTTCCAGTAGAAGGAAACAGTGTGATCTTATAGCAGTTGTTAACAGTGTGATATTACAGAAGTTAGCGACAGTGAGATGTTACAGAAGTTAGCGACAGTGTGATGTTTCAGTAAAAGGAAACAGTGTGATCTTATAGCAGTTGTTAACAGTGTGATATTACAGAAGTTAGCGACAGTGTGATGTTCCAGTAGAAGGAAACAGTGTGATCTTATAGCAGTTCTTAACAGTGTGATGTTACAGAAGTTAGCGACAGTGTGATTTTCCAGTAGAAGGAAACAGTGTGATCTTATTTCAGTTTTTAACAGTGTGATGTTACAGAAGTTAGCGACAGTGTGATGTTCCAGTAGAAGGAAACAGTGTGATCTTATAGCAGATGTTAACAGTGTGATATTACAGTAGGTACTAATAGTGTGATGTTCCAGTAGAAGGAAACAGTGTGAACTTATAGCAGTTGTTAACAGTGTGATATTACAGTAGTTAGTAATAGTGTGATGTTCCAGTAGAAGGAAACAGTGTGATCTTATAGCAGTTGTTAACAGTGTGATGTTCCAGTAGAAGGAAACAGTGTGATCTTATAGCAGATGTTAAAAGTGTGATATTACAGTAGTTAGTAATAGTGTGATGTTCCAGTCGAAGGAAACAGTGTGATCTTATAGCAGTTGTTAACAGTGTGATGTTACAGAAGTTACCGACAGTGTGATGTTCCAGTAGAAGGAAACAGTGTAATCTTATAGCAGTTGTTAACAGTGTGATGTTACAGACGTTAGCGACAGTGTGATGTTCCAGTAGAAGGAAACAGTGTGAACCTTATAGCAGTTGTTAACAGTGTTATATTACAGAAGTTAGCGATAGTGTGATGTTCCAGTAGAAGGAAACAGTGTGATCTTATAGCAGTTGTTAACAGTGTGATATTACAGAAGTTGGCGACAGTGTGATGTTCCAGTAGAAGGAAACAGTGTGATCTTATAGCAGTTGTTAACAGTGTGATATTACAGAAGTTAGCGACAGTGTGATGTTCCAGTAGAAGGAAACAGTGTGGTCTTATAGCAGTTGTTAACAGTGTGATGTTACAGAAGTTAGCGACAGTGTGATATTCCAGTAGAAGGAAACAGTGTGATCTTATAGCAGTTTTTAACAGTGTGATATTACAGAAGTTAGCGAGTGTGATGTTCCAGTAGAAGGAAACAGTGTGATCTAATAGCAGTTGTTAAGAGTGTGATATTACAGTAGTTAGAAATAGTGTGATGTTCCAGTAAAAGGAAACAGTGTGATCTTATAGCAGTTGTTAACAGTGTGATGATACAGAAGTTAGTGACAGTGTGATGTTCCAGTAGAAGGAAGCAGTGTGGTCTTATAGCAGTTGTTAACAGTGTGATGTTACAGAAGTTAGCGACAGTGTGATGTTCCAGTAGAAGGAAACAGTGTTATCTTATAGCAGTTGTTAGCAGTGTGATGTTACAGAAGTTAGCGACAGTGTGATGTTCCAGTAGAAGGAAACAGTGTGATCGTATAGCAGTTGTTAACAGTGTGATATTACAGTAGTTAGTAATAGTGTGATGTTCCAGTAGAAGGAAACAGTGTGATCTTATAGCAGTTGTTAACAGTGTGATGTTCCAGTAGAAGGAAACAGTGTGATCTTATAGCAGTTGTTCACAGTGTGATATTACAGTAGTTAGTAATAGTGTGATGTTCCAGTAGAAGGAAACAGTGTGATCTTATAGCAGTTGTTAACAGTGTGATGTTCCAGTAGAAGGAAACTGTGTGAACTTATAGCAGTTGTTAACAGTGTGATATTATAGAAGTTAGCAACAGTGTGATGTTGCAGTAGAAGGAAACAGTATGATCTTATAGCAGTTGTTAACACTGTGATATTACAGAAGTTAGTGACAGTGTGATGTTCCAGCAGAAGGAAACAGTGTGATCTTATAGCAGTTGTTAACAGTGTGATGTTACAGAAGTTAGCGACCGTGTGATGTTCCGGTAGAAGGAAACAGTGTGATCTTATAGCCGTTGTTAACAGAGTGATGTTACAGTAGTTAGTATTAGTGTGATGTTCCAGTAGGAGGAAACAGTGTGATCTTATAACAGTTGTTAACAATGTGATATTACAGAAGTTAGCGACAGTGTGATGTTCCAGTAGCAGGAAACAGTGTGATCTTATAGCAGTTGTTAACAGTGTGATGTTACAGAAATTAGCGACAGTGTGATGTTCCAGTAGAAGGAAACAGTGTGATCTTATAGCAGTTGTTAACAGTGTGATGTTACAGAAGTTAGCGACAGTGTGATGTTCCAGTAGAAGGAAACTGTGATCTTATAGCAGTTGTTAACAGTGTGATGTTACTGTAGTTAGTAAAAGTGTAATGTTATAGCCGTTGGATACAATGTGATATTACAGAAGTTAGCGACAGTGTGATGTTCCAGTAGAAGGAAACAGTGTGATCTTATAGCACTTGTTAACAGTGTGATGTTACAGAAGGTAACGACAGTGTGATGTTACAGAAGTTAGCGACAGTGTGATGTTCCAGTAGAAGGAAACAGTGTGATCTTATAGCAGTTGTTAACAGTGTGATGTTACAGTAGTTAGCAATAGTTTGAAGTTCCAGTAGAAGGAAACAGTGTGATCTTATAACAGTTGTTAACCGTGTGATACTACAGAAGTTAGCGACAGTGAGATGTTCCAGTAGAAGGAAACTGTGTGATCTTATAGCAGTTGTTAACAATTAATGATATTACACCATAGTTAGTAATAGTGTGATGATGTTCAGTAGAAGGAAGAGTGTGATCTTAAGCAGTTGTTAACAGTGTGATATTAATAAGAGTTAGCGACAGTGTGATGTTCCAGTAGAAACAGTGTGATCTTATAGCGGTTGTTAACAGTGTGATGTACAGTAGTTGAAAGTAACATAGTTTGAAGTTGATGAGAGAAACAGTGTGATCTTATAGCAGTTGTTAACAGTGTGATGTTACAGAAGTTAGCGACAGTGTGATGTTCCATTAGAAGGTAACAGTGTGATCTTATAGGAGTTGTTAACAGTGTGATATTACCATAGTTAGAAATAGTGTGATGTTCCAGTAGAAGGAAAGAGTGTGATCTTATAGCAGTTGTTAACAGTGTGATAATACGGAAGTTAGCGACAGTGTGATGTTCCAGTAGAAGGAAACAGTGTGATCTTATAGCAGTTGTTAACAGTGTGATGTTACAGAAGCTAGCGACAGAGTGATGTTCCAGTAGACGGAAACAGTGTGATGTTATAGCAGCTGTTAACAGTGTGATACTACAGAAGTTAGCGACAGTGAGAAGTTCTGTAGAAGGAAACAGTGTGATCTTATAACAGTTGTTAACAATGTGATATTACAGAAGTTAGCGACAGTGTGATGTTCCAGTAGAAGGAAACAGTGTAATCTTATAGCAGTTGTTAACAGTGTGATGTTACAGAAGTTGGCGACAGTGTGATGTTCCAGTAGAAGGAACAGTGTGATCTTATAGCAGTTGTTAACAGTGTGATGTTACAGAAGTTAGCGACAGTGTGATGTTCCAGTAGAAGGAAACAGTGTGATCTTATAGCAGTTGTTAACAGTGTGATTTTACAGTAGTTAGTAATAGTGTGATGTTCCAGTAGAAGGAAACAGTGTGATCTTATGGCAGTTGTTAACAATGTGATATTACAGAAGTTAGCGACAATGTGATGTTCCAGTAGCAGGAAACAGTGTAATCTTATAGCAGTTGTTAACAGTGTGATGTTACAGAAGTTAGCGACAGTGTGATGTTCCAGTAGAAGGAAACAGTGTGATCTTATAGCAGATGTTAACAGTGTGATATTACCCTAGTTAGTAAAATTAGTGTTCAGTGAAGAAACAATTAATGATCTTATAGCAGTTGGTAACAGTGTGATAAGACGAAGTTAGCGACGGTCAATAGTGTTCCAGTAGAGAAGGAAGCAATTAGCGATCTTATAGCGGTTGTTAACAGTGTGATGTTACAGAAGCTAGCGACAGTCTGATGTTGCAGTAGAAGAAAACAGTGTGATCTTATAGCAGTTGTTAACAGTGTGATACTACAGAAGTTAGCGCCAGTGAGAAGTTCCAGTAGAAGGAAACTGTGTGATCTTATAGCAGTTGTTAACAGTGTGATATTATAGAAGTTAGCGACAGTGTGATGTTCCAGTAGAAGGAAACAGTATGATCTTATAGCAGTTGTTAACAGAGTGATATTACAGAAGTTAGCGACAGTGTGATGTTCCAGTAGAAGGAAACAGTATCATCTTATAGCAGTTGTTAACAGTGTGATGTTACAGAAGTTAGCGACCGTGTGATGTTCCAGTAGAAGGGAACAGTGTGATCTTATAGCAGTTGTTAACAGAGTGATGTTACAATAGTTAGTATTAGTGTGATGTTCCAGTAGGAGGAAACAGTGTGATCTTATAACAGTTGTTAACAATGTGATATTACAGAAGTTAGCGACAGTGTGATGTTCCAGTAGCAGGAAACAGTGTGATCTTATAGCAGTTGTTAACAGTGTGATGTTACAGAAATTAGCGACAGTGTGATGTTCCAGTAGAAGGAAACAGTGTGATCTTATAGCAGTTGTTAACAGTGTGATGTTACAGAAGTTAGCGACAGTGTGATGTTCCAGTAGAAGGAAACAGTGTGATCTTATAGAAAGTTGTTAACAGTGTGATGTTACAGTAGTTAGTAATAGTTTGAAGTTCCAGTAGAAGGAAACAGTGTGATCTTATAACAGTTGTTAACCGTGTGATACTACAGAAGTTAGCGACAGTGAGATGTTCCAGTAGAAGGAAACTGTGTGATCTTATAGCAGTTGTTAACAGTGTGATATTACAGAAGTTAGTGACAGTGTGATGTTCCAGTAGAAGGATACAGTGTGATCTTATAGCAGTTGTTAACAATGTGATATTACAGAAATTAGCGACAGTGTGATGTTTCAGTAGAAGGAAACAGTGTGATCTTATAACAGTTGTTAACAGTGTGATGTTACAGAAGTTAGCAACAGTGTGATGCTCCAGTAGAAGGAAACAGCGTGATCTTATAGCAGTTGTTAACAGTGTGATGTTACAGAAGTTAGCGACAGTGTGATGTTCCAGTAGAAGGAAACAGTGTGATCTTATAGCAGTTGTTAACAGTGTGATATTACAGAAGTTAGCGACAGTGTGATGTTCCAGTAGAAGGAAACAGTGTGATCTTATAGCAGTTGTTAACAGTGTGATGTTACAGAAGTTAGCGACAGTGTGATGTTCCAGTAGAAGGAAACAGTGTGATCTTATAGCAGTTGTTAACAGTGTGATGTTCCAGTAGAAGGAAACAGTGTGATATTATAGCAGTTGTTAACAGTGTGATGTTACAGAAGTTAGCGACAGTGTGATGTTCCAGTAGAAGGAAACAGTGTGATCTTATAGCAGTTGTTAACAGTGTGATAATACAGAAGTTAGCGAAAGTGTGATGTTCCAGTAGAAGGAAACAGTGTAATTTTATAGCAGTTGTTAACAGTGTGATGTTACAGAAGCTAGCGACAGTGTGATGTTCCAGTAGAAGGAAACAGTGTGATCTTATAGCAGTTGTTAACAGTGTGATATTACAGAAGTTAGCGAGAGTGTGATGTTCCAGTAGAAGGAAACAGTGTGATCATATAGCAGTTGTTAACAGTGTGATGTTACAGTAGTTAGAAATAGTGTGATGTTCCAGTAGAAGGAAACAGTGTGATCTTATAACAGTTGCTAACAGTGTGATACTACAGAAGTTAGCGACAGTGTGGTGTTCCAGTAGAAGGAAACAGTGTGATCTTATAGCAGTTGTTAACAGTGTGATGTTACAGTAGTTAGTAATAGTGTGATGTTCCAGTAGAAGGAAACAGTGTAATCTTATAACAGTTGTTAACAGTGTGATACTACAGAAGTTAGCGAAAGTGAGATGTTTCCAGTAGAAGGAAACTGTGTGATCTTATAGCAGTTGTTAAAAGTGTGATATTACAAAAGTTAGCGACAGTGTGATGTTCCAGTAGAAGGAAACAGTGTGATCTTACAGCAGTTGTTAACAGTGTGATGTTACAGTAGTTAGTAATAGTGTGATGTTCCAGTAGAAGGAAACAGTGTGATCTTATAACAGTTGTTAACAGTGTGATGCTACAGAAGATAGCGACAGTGAGATGTTCCAGTAGAAGGAAACTGTGTGATCTTATAGCAGTTGTTAACAGTGTGATATTACAGAAGTTAGCAACAGTGTGATGTTCCAGTAGAAGGAAACAGTGTGATCTTAGAGCAGTTGTTAACAATGTGATATTACAGAAGTTAGCGACAGTGTGATGTTCCAGTAGAAGGAAACAGTGTAATCTTATAGCAGTTGTTAACAGTGTGATGTTAAAGAAGTTAGCGACAGTGTGATGTTCCAGTAGAAGGAAACAGTGTGATCTTATAGTAGTTGTTAACAGTGTGATGTTACAGAAGTTAGCAACAGTGTGATGTTCCAGTAGAAGGAAACAGTGTGATCTTAGAGCAGTTGTTAACAATGTGATATTACAGAAGTTAGCGACAGTGTGATGTTCCGGTAGAAGGAAACAGTGTGATCTTACAGCAGTTGTTAACATTGTGATGTTACAGTAGTTAGAAATAGTGTGATGTTCCAGTAGAAGGAAACAGTGTGATATTATAACAGTTGTTAACAGTGTGATACTACAGAAGTTAGCGACAGTGTGATGTTCCAGTAGAAGGAACAGTGTGATCTTATAGCAGTTGTTAACAATGTGATGTTACAGTAGTTAGTAATAGTGTGATGTTCCAGTAGAAGGAAACAGTGTGATCTTATAACAGTTGTTAACAGTGTGATACTACAGAAGTTAGCGACAGTGAGATGTTCCAGTAGAAGGAAACTGTGAGATCTTATAGCAGTTGTTAACAGTGTGATATTACAGAAGTTAGCAACAGTGTGATGTTCCAGTAGAAGGAAGCAGTGTGATCTTATAGCAGTTGTTAACAATGTGATATTACAGAAGTTAGCGACAGTGTGATGTTCCAGTAGAAGGAAACAGTGTAATCTTATAGCAGTTGTTAACAGTGTGATGTTACAGAAGTTAGCGACAGTGTGATGTTCCAGTAGAAGGAAACAGTGTGATCTTATAGCAGTTGTTAACAGTGTGATATTACAGTAGTTACTAATAGTGTGATGTTCCAGTAGAAGGAAACAGTGTGATCTTATAGCAGTTGTTAACAGTGTGATATTACAGTAGTTAGTAATAGTGTGATGTTCCAGTAGAAGGAAACAGTGTGATCTTATAGCAGTTGTTAACAGTGTGATGTTACAGAAGTTAGCGACAGTGTGATGTTCCAGTAGAAGGAAACAGTGTGATCTTATAGCAGTTGTTAACAGTGTGATGTTACTGTAGTTAGTAAAAGTGTAATGTTATAGCCGTTGGATACAATGTGATATTACAGAAGTTAGCGACAGTGTGATGTTCCAGTAGAAGGAAACAGTGTGATCTTATAGCAGTTGTTAACAGTGTGATGTTACAGAAGGTAACGACAGAGTGATGTTACAGAAGTTAGCGACAGTGTGATGTTCCAGTAGAAGGAAACAGTGTGATCTTATAGCAGTTGTTAACAGTGTGATGTTACAGTAGTTAGTAATAGTTTGAAGTTCCAGTAGAAGGAAAGAGTGTGATCTTATAACAGTTGTTAACAGTGTGATACTACAGAAGTTAGCGACAGTGAGATGTTCCAGTAGAAGGAAACAGTGTGATCTTATAGCAGTTGTTAACAGTGTGATGTTACAGAAGTTAGCGACAGTGTGATGTTCCATTAGAAGGAAACAGTGTGATCTTATAGCAGTTGTTAACAGTGTGATATTACCATAGTTAGTAATAGTGTGATGTTCCAGTAGAAGGAAAGAGTGTGATCTTAAGCAGTTGTTAACAGTGTGATAATACGGAAGTTAGCGACAGTGTGATGTTCCAGTAGAAGGAAACAGTGTGATCTTATAGCAGTTGTTAACAGTGTGATGTTACAGAAGCTAGTAACAGAGTGATGTTCCAGTAGACGGAAACAGTGTGATCTTATAGCAGTTGTTAACAGTAGGATACTACAGAAGTTAGCGACAGTGAGAAGTTCTGTAGAAGGAAACAGTGTGATCTTATAACAGTTGTTAACAATGTGATATTACAGAAGTTAGCGACAGTGTGATGTTCCAGTAGAAGGAAACAGTGTAATCTTATAGCAGTTGTTAACAGTGTGATGTTACAGAAGTTGGCGACAGTGTGATGTTCCAGTAGAAGGAACAGTGTGATCTTATAGCAGTTGTTAACAGTGTGATGTTACAGAAGTTAGCGACAGTGTGATGTTCCAGTAGAAGGAAACAGTGTGATCTTATAGCAGTTGTTAACAGTGTGATGTTACAGAAGTTAGCGACAGTGTGATGTTCCAGTAGAAGGAAACAGTGTGATCTTATAGCAGTTGTTAACAGTGTGATATTACAGTAGTTAGTAATAGTGTGATGTTCCAGTAGAAGGAAACAGTGTGATCTTATAGCAGTTTTTAACAATGTGATATTACAGAAGTTAGTGACAGTATGATGTTCCAGTAGCAGGAAACAGTGTAATCTTATAGCAGTTGTTAACAGTGTGATGTTACAGAAGTTAGCGACAGTGTGATGTTCCAGTAGAAGGAAACAGTGTGATCTTATAGCAGATGTTAACAGTGTGATATTACCATAGTTAGTAAGAGTATGATGTTCCAGTAGAAGGAAACAGTGTGATCTTATAGCAGTTGTTAACAGTGTGATAAGACAGAAGTTAGCGACAGTGTGATGTTCCAGTAGAAGGAAACAGTGTGATCTTATAGCAGTTGTTAACAGAGTGATATTACAGAAGTTAGCGACAGTGTGATGTTCCAGTAGAAGGAAACAGTATCATCTTATAGCAATTGTTAACAGTGTGATGTTACAGAAGTTAGCGACAGTGTGATGTTCCAGTAGAAGGAAACAGTATCATCTTATAGCAGTTGTTAACAGTGTGATGTTACAGAAGTTAGCGACCGTGTGATGTTCCAGTAGAAGGGAACAGTGTGATCTTATAGCAGTTGTTAACAGAGTGATGTTACAGTAGTTAGTATTAGTGTGATGTTCCAGTAGGAGGAAACAGTGTGATCTTATAACAGTTGTTAACAATGTGATATTACAGAAGTTAGCGACAGTGTGATGTTCCAGTAGCAGGAAACAGTGTGATCTTATAGCAGTTGTTAACAGTGTGATGTTACAGAAATTAGCGACAGTGTGATGTTCCAGTAGAAGGAAACAGTGTGATCTTATAGCAGTTGTTAACAGTGTGATGTTACAGAAGTTAGCGACAGTGTAATGTTCCAGTAGAAGGAAACAGTGTGATCTTATAGCAGTTGTTAACAGTGTGATGTTACTGTAGTTAGTAAAAGTGTAATGTTATAGCCGTTGGATACAATGTGATATTACAGAAGTTAGCGACAGTGTGATGTTCCAGTAGAAGGAAACAGTGTGATCTTATAGCAGTTGTTAACAGTGTGATGTTACAGAAGGTAACGACAGTGTGATGTTACAGAAGTTAGCGACAGTGTGATGTTCCAGTAGAAGGAAACAGTGTGATCTTATAGCAGTTGTTAACAGTGTGATGTTACAGTAGTTAGCAATAGTTTGAAGTTCCAGTAGAAGGAAACAGTGTGATCTTATAACAGTTGTTAACCGTGTGATACTACAGAAGTTAGCGACAGTGAGATGTTCCAGTAGAAGGAAACTGTGTGATCTTATAGCAGTTGTTAACAGTGTGATATTACAGAAGTTAGTGACAGTGTGATGTTCCAGTAGAAGGATACAGTGTGATCTTATAGCAGTTGTTAACAATGTGATATTACAGAAATTAGCGACAGTGTGATGTTTCAGTAGAAGGAAACAGTGTGATCTTATAACAGTTGTTAACAGTGTGATGTTACAGAAGTTAGCAACAGTGTGATGCTCCAGTAGAAGGAAACAGCGTGATCTTATAGCAGTTGTTAACAGTGTGATGTTACAGAAGTTAGCGACAGTGTGATGTTCCAGTAGAAGGAAACAGTGTGATCTTATAGCAGTTGTTAACAGTGTGATATTACAGAAGTTAGCGACAGTGTGATGTTCCAGTAGAAGGAAACAGTGTGATCTTATAGCAGTTGTTAACAGTGTGATGTTACAGTAGTTAGTAATAATGTGAAGTTCCAGTAGAAGGAAACAGTGTGATCTTATAGCAGTTGTTAACAGTGTGACCTTATAGCAGTTGTTAACAGTGTGATCTTATAGTAGTTGTTAACAGTGTGATGTTAGAGAAGTTAACGACAGTGTGTTGTTCCAGTAGAAGGAAACAGTGTGATCTTATAGCAGTTGTTAACAGTGTGATGTTCCAGTAGAAGGAAACAGTGTGATCTTATAGCAGTTGTTAACAGTGTGATGTTACAGAAGTTAGCAACAGTGTGATGTTCCAGTAGAAGGAAACAGTGTGATCTTATAGCAGTTGTTAACAGTGTGATAATACCGAAGTTAGCGAAAGTGTGATGTTCCAGTAGAAGGAAACAGTGTAATTTTATAGCAGTTATTAACAGTGTGATGTTACAGAAGCTAGCGACAGTGTGATGTTCCAGTAGAAGGAAGCAGTGTGATCTTATAGCAGTTGTTAACAGTGTGATATTACAGAAGTTAGCGACAGTGTGATGTTCCAGTAGAAGGAAACAGTGTGATCTTATAGCAGTTGTTAACAGTGTGATGTTACAGAAGTTAGCGACAGTGTGATGTTCCAGTAGAAGGAAACAGTGTGATCATATAGCAGTTGTTAACAGTGTGATGTTACAGTAGTTAGTAATAGTGTGATGTTCCAGTAGAAGGAAACAGTGTGATCTTATAACAGTTGTTAACAGTGTGATGTTACAGAAGTTAGCGACAGTGTGATGTTCCAGTAGAGGGAAACAGTGTGATCATATAGTAGTTGTTAACAGTGTGATGTTACAGAAGTTAGCAACAGTGTGATGTTCCAGTAGAAGGAAACAGTGTGATCTTAGAGCAGTTGTTAACAATGTGATATTACAGAAGTTAGCGACAGTGTGATGTTCCAGTAGAAGGAAACAGTGTGATCTTACAGCAGTTGTTAACAGTGTGATGTTACAGTAGTTAGTAATAGTGTGATGTTCCAGTAGAAGGAAACAGTGTGATCTTATAACAGTTGTTAACAGTGTGATACTACAGAAGTTAGCGACAGTGTGATGTTCCAGTAGAAGGAACAGTGTGATCTTATAGCAGTTGTTAACAATGTGATGTTACAGTAGTTAGTAATAGTGTGATGTTCCAGTAGAAGGAAACAGTGTGATCTTATAACAGTTGTTAACAGTGTGATACTACAGAAGTTAGCGACAGTAAGATGTTCCAGTAGAAGGAAACTGTGAGATCTTATAGCAGTTGTTAACAGTGTGATATTACAGAAGTTAGCAACAGTGTGATGTTCCAGTAGAAGGAAGCAGTGTGATCTTATAGCAGTTGTTAACAATGTGTTTGAACCAGTTGTTAACAGTGTGATATTACATAAGTTAGCGACAGTGTGATGTTCAGTGAAGAGCAGTGTGATCTTATAGCAGTTGTTAACAGTGTGATGTTGCAGTTAGCGACAGTGTGATGTTCCAGTAGAAACAGTGTGATCTTATAGCAGTTGTTAACAGTGCGATATTACAGTAGTTTTTAATGGTATGATGTCAGTAGGAAGGAAACAGTGTGATATTATAGCAGTTGTTAACAGTGTGATGTTACAGAAGTTAGCGACAGTGTGATGTTCCAGTAGAAGGAAACAGTGTGATCTTATAGCAGTTGTTAACAGTGTGATGTTCCAGTAGAAGGAAACAGTGTGATCTTATAGCAGTTGTTAACAGTGTGATGTTACAGAAGTTAGCGACAGTGTGATGTTCCAGTAGAAGGAAACAGTGTGATCTTATAGCAGTTGTTAACAGTGGATATTACAGTAGTTAGTAATAGTGTGATGTTCCAGTAGAAGGAAACAGTGTGATCTTACAGCAGTAGTTAACAGTGTGATGTTCCAGTAGAAGGAAACAGTGTGATCTTATAGCAGTTGTTAATAGTGTGATGTTACAGAAGTTAGCGCCAGTGTGATGTTCCAGTAGAAGGGAACAGTGTGATCTTATAGCAGTTGTTAACAGTGTGATGTTGCAGTAGAAGGAAACAGTGTGATCTTATAGCAGTTGTTAACAGTGTGGTATTACAGTAGTTAGTAACAGAGTGATATCACAGTAGTTAGTATCAAAGTCATGTAACAGGACTTAATAATAGTGTGACGGTACAGTACATAGTATCAGCGTGATGTTACTGTAGTTAGTAAAAGTGTAATGTTACAGCAGTTGGAAACAATGTGATATTACAGAAGTTAGCGACAGTGTGATGTTCTAGTAGAAGGAAACAGTGTGATCTTATAGCAGTTGTTAACAGTGTGATGTTACAGAAGTTAGCGACAGTGTGATGTTCCAGTAGAAGGAAACAGTGTGATCTTATAGCAGTTGTTAACAGTGTGATGTTACAGAAGTTAGTATTAGTGTGATGTTCCAGTAGAAGGAATCAGTGTGATCTTATAGCAGTTGTTAACAGTGTGATGTTACAGAAGTTAGCGACAGTGTGATGTTCCAGTAGAAGGAAACAGTGTGATCTTATAGCAGTTGTTAACAGTGTGATGTTACAGTAGTTAGCGACAGTGTGATGTTCCAGTAGAAAGAAACAGTGTGATCTTATAGCAGTTGTTAACAGTGTGATATCACAGAAGTTAGCGACAGTGTGATGTTCCAGTAGAAGGAAACAGTGTGATCTTATAGCAGTTGTTAACAGTGTGATGTTCCAGTAGAAGGAAACAGTGTGATCTTATAGCAGTTGTTAACAGTGTGATGTTACAGAAGTTAGCGACAGTGTGATGTTCCAGTACAAGGAAACAGTGTGATCTTATAGCAGTTGTTAACAGTGTGATAATACCGAAGTTAGCGAAAGTGTGATGTTCCAGTAGAAGGAAACAGTATCATCTTATAGCAGTTGTTAACAGTGTGATATTACAGTAGTTAGTAATAGTGTGATGTTCCAGTAGAAGGAAACAGTGTGATCTTATAGCAGTTGTTAACAGTGTGATGTTCCAGTAGAAGGAAACAGTGTGATCTTATAGCAGTTGTTAACAGTGTGATATTACAGAAGTTAGCGACAGTGTGATGTTCCAGTAGAAGGAAACAGTGTGATCTTATAGCAGTTGCTAACAGTGTGATGTTACAGAAGTTTGCGACAGTGTGATGTTCCAGTAGAAGGAAACAGTGTGATCTTATAGCAGTTGTTAACAGTGTGATGTTACAGTAGTTAGTAATAGTGTGATGTTCCAGAAGAAGGAAACAGTGTGATCTTATAGCAGTTGTTAACAGTGTGAAGTTACATAAGTTAGCGACAGTGTGATGTTCCAGTAGAAGGAAACAGTGTGATCATATAGCAGTTGTTAACAGTGTGATGTTACAGTAGTTAGTAATAGTGTGATGTTCCAGTAGAAGGAAACAGTGTGATCTTATAACAGTTGTTAACAGTGTGATACTACAGAAGTTAGCGACAGTGTGGTGTTCCAGTCGAAGGAAACAGTGTGATCTTATAGCAGTTGTTAACAGTGTGATGTTACAGTAGTTAGTAATAGTGTGATGTTCCAGTAGAAGGAAACAGTGTAATCTTATAACAGTTGTCAACAGTGTGATACTACAGAAGTTAGAGACAGTGTGATGTTCCATTAGAAGGAACTGTGTGATCTTATAGCAGTTGTTAACAATGTGATGTTACAGTAGTTAGTAATAGTGTGATGTTCCAGTAGAAGGAAACAGTGTGATCTTATAACAGTTGTTAACAGTGTGATGCTACAGAAGATAGCGACAGTGAGATGTTCCAGTAGAAGGAAACAGTGTGATCTTATAGCAGTTGTTAACAGTGTGATATTACAGAAGTTAGCAACAGTGTGATGTTCCAGTAGAAGGAAACAGTGTGATCTTAGAGCAGTTGTTAACAATGTGATATTACAGAAGTTAGCGACAGTGTGATGTTCCAGTAGAAGGAAACAGTGTAATCTTATAGCAGTTGTTAACAGTGTGATGTTAAAGAAGTTAGCGACAGTGTGATGTTCCAGTAGAAGGAAACAGTGTGATCTTATAGTAGTTGTTAACAGTGTGATGTTACAGAAGTTAGCAACAGTGTGATGTTCCAGTAGAAGGAAACAGTGTGATCTTAGAGCAGTTGTTAACAATGTGATATTACAGAAGTTAGCGACAGTGTGATGTTCCAGTAGAAGGAAACAATGTGATCTTACAGCAGTTGTTAACAGTGTGATGTTACAGTAGTTAGTAATAGTGTGATGTTCCAGTAGAAGGAAACAGTGTGATCTTATAAAAGTTGTTAACAGTGTGATACTACAGAAGTTAGCGACAGTGTGATGTTCCAGTAGAAGGAACAGTGTGATCTTATAGCAGTTGTTAACAATGTGATGTTACAGTAGTTAGTAATAGTGTGATGTTCCAGTAGAAGGAAACAGTGTGATCTTATAACAGTTGTTAACAGTGTGATACTACAGAAGTTAGCGACAGTGAGATGTTCCAGTAGAAGGAAACTGTGAGATCTTATAGCAGTTGTTAACAGTGTGATATTACAGAAGTTAGCAACAGTGTGATGTTCCAGTAGAAGGAAACAGTGTGATCTTATAGCAGTTGTTAACAATGTGATATTACAGAAGTTAGCGACAGTGTGATGTTCCAGTAGAAGGAAACAGTGTAATCTTATAGCAGTTGTTAACAGTGTGATGTTACAGAAGTTAGCGACAGTGTGATGTTCCAGTAGAAGGAAACAGTGTTATCTTATAGTAGTTGTTAACAGTGTGATGTTACAGAAGTTAGCGACAGTGTGATGTTCCAGTAGAAGGAAACAGTGTGATCATTATAACAGTTGTTAACAGTGTGATGTTACAGAAGTTAGCGACAGTGTGATGTTCCAGTAGAAGGAAACAGCGTGATCTTATAGCAGTTGTTAACAGTGTGTTGTTACAGAAGTTAGCGACAGTGTGATGTTCCAGTAGAAGGAAACAGTGTGATCTTATAGCAGTTGTTAACAGTGTGATGTTACAGTAGTTAGCGACAGTGTGATGTTCCAGTAGAAGGAAACAGTGTGATCTCATAGCAGTTGTTAACAGTGTGATATTACATAAGTTGGCGACGGTGTGATGTTCCAGTAGAAGGAAACGGTGTGATCTTATGGCAGTTGTTAACGGTGTGATGTTGCAGAAGTTAGCGACAGTGTGATGTTCCAGTAGAAACAGTGTGATCTTATAGCAGTTGTTAACAGTGTGATATTACAGTACTTAGTAATAGTGTGATGTTCCAGTAGAAGAAAACAGTGTGATATTATAGCAGTTGTTAACAGTGTGATGTTACAGAAGTTAGCGACAGTGTGATGTTCCAGTAGAAGGAAACAGTGTGATCTTATAGCAGTTGTTAACAGTGTGATGTTCCAGTAGAAGGAAACAGTGTGATCTTATAGCAGTTGTTAACAGTGTGATGTTACAGAAGTTAGCGACAGTGTGATATTCCAGTAGAAGGAAACAGTGTGATCTTATAGCAGTTGTTAACAGTGTGATATTAGAGTAGTTAGTAATAGTGTGATGTTCCAGTAGAAGGAACAGTGTGATCTTATAGCAGTTGTTAACAGTGTGATGTTCCCGATGAAGGAAACGGTGGTCTTACTTAGCGGTTGTTAATGGTGTGATGTTGCAGAGTTGGCGCCAGTGTGATGTTCCAGTAGAGGAACAGTGTGATCTTATAGCAGTTGTTAACAGTGTGATGTGTTGCAGTGAGAGAAACAGTGTGATCTTATAGCAGTTGTTAACAGTGTGATGTTACGAAGATTGCTGACAGTGGCGTGTTTCAGTAGAGAAACAGTGTGATCTCGCAGCAGTTGTTAACAATGTGATATTACAGAAGTTAGCGACAGTGTGATGTTCCAGTAGAAGGAAACAGTGTGATCTTATAGCAGTTGTTAACAGTGTGATGTTACAGAAGGTAACGACAGTGTGATGTTACAGAAGTTAGCGACAGTGTGATGTTCCAGTAGAAGGAAACAGTGTGATCTTATAGCAGTTGTTAACAGTGTGATGTTACAGTAGTTAGCAATAGTTTGAAGTTCCAGTAGAAGGAAACAGTGTGATCTTATAACAGTTGTTAACCGTGTGATACTACAGAAGTTAGCGACAGTGAGATGTTCCAGTAGAAGGAAACTGTGTGATCTTATAGCAGTTGTTAACAGTGTGATATTACAGAAGTTAGTGACAGTGTGATGTTCCAGTAGAAGGATACAGTGTGATCTTATAGCAGTTGTTAACAATGTGATATTACAGAAATTAGCGACAGTGTGATGTTCCAGTAGAAGGAAACAGTGTGATCTTATAACAGTTGTTAACAGTGTGATGTTACAGAAGTTAGCGACAGTATGATGCTCCAGTAGAAGGAAACAGCATGATCTTATAGCAGTTGTTAACAGTGTGATGTTACAGAAGTTAGCGACAGTGTGATGTTCCAGTAGAAGGAAACAGTGTGATCTTATAGCAGTTGTTAACAGTGTGATGTTACAGAAGTTACCGACAGCGTGATGTTCCAGTAGAAGGAAACAGTGTGATCTTATAGCAGTTGTTAACAGTGTGATGTTACAGACATTAGCGACAGTGTGATGTTCCAGTAGATGGAAACAGTGTGAACCTTATAGCAGTTGTTAATAGTTTGATATTACCATAGTTAGTAATAGTGTGATGTTCCAGTAAAAGGAAACAGTGTGATCTTATAGTAGTTTTTAACAGTGTGATGTTACAGAAGTTAGCGACAGTGTGATGTTCCAGTAGAAGGAAACAGTGTGATCTAATAGCAGTTGTTAACAGTGTGATATTACAGTAGTTAGTAATAGTGTGATGTTCCAGTAGAAGGAAACAGTGTGATCTTATAGCAGTTGTTAACAGTGTGATGTTACAGAAGTTAGCGACAGTGTGATGTTCCAGTAGAAGAAAACAGTGTGATCTTATAGCAGTTGTTAACAGTGTGATGTTACTGTAGTTAGTAAAAGTGTAATGTTATAGCAGTTGGAAACAATGTGATATTACAGAAGTTAGCGACAGTGTCATGTTCCAGTAGAAGGAAACAGTGTGATCTTATAGCAGTTGTTAACAGTGTGATATTACAGAAGTTAGCGACAGTGTGATGTTCCAGTAGAAGGAAACAGTGTGATCTTATAGCAGTTGTTAACAGTGTGATGTTACAGAAGTTAGCGACAGTGTGATGTTCCAGTAGAAGGAAACAGTGTGATCATATAGCAGTTGTTAACAGTGTGATGTTACAGTAGTTAGTAATAGTGTGATGTTCCAGTAGAAGGAAACAGTGTGATCTTATAACAGTTGTTAACAGTGTGATACTACAGAAGTTAGCGACAGTGTGGTGTTCCAGTCGAAGGAAACAGTGTGATCTTATAGCAGTTGTTAACAGTGTGATGTGCAGTGATTCGTAATAGTGTGATGTTCAGTAAAGAAGAGCAGTGTAATCTTATAACAGTTGTTAACAGTGTGATACTACAGAAGTTAGAACAGTGTGATGTTCCATTAGAAGGAACTGTGTGATCTTATAGCAGTTGTTAACAATGTGATGTTACAGTAGTTAGTAATAGTGTGATGTTCCAGTAGAAGGAAACAGTGTGATCTTATAACAGTTGTTAACAGTGTGATGCTACAGAAGATAGCGACAGTGAGATGTTCCAGTAGAAGGAAACTGTGTGATCTTATAGCAGTTGTTAACAGTGTGATATTACAGAAGTTAGCAACAGTGTGATGTTCCAGTAGAAGGAAACAGTGTGATCTTAGAGCAGTTGTTAACAATGTGATATTACAGAAGTTAGCGACAGTGTGATGTTCCAGTAGAAAACAGTGTAATCTTATAGCGGTTGTGTAGTGTGATGTTAAAGAAGTTAGCGACAGTGTGATGTTCAGTAGAAAGAAACAGTGTGATCTTATAGTAGTTGTTAACAGTGTGTGATGTACAGAAGTTAGCAACAGTGTGATGTTCCAGTAGAGAAGGAAACAGTGTGATCTTAGAGCAGTTGTTAACAATGTGATATTACAGAAGTTAGCGACAGTGTGATGTTCCAGTAGAAGGAAACAGTGTGATCTTACAGCAGTTGTTAACAGTGTGATGTTACAGTAGTTAGTAATAGTGTGATGTTCCAGTAGAAGGAAACAGTGTGATCTTATAACAGTTGTTAACAGTGTGATACTACAGAAGTTAGCGACAGTGTGATGTTCCAGTAGAAGGAACAGTGTGATCTTATAGCAGTTGTTAACAATGTGATGTTACAGTAGTTAGTAATAGTGTGATGTTCCAGTAGAAGGAAACAGTGTGATCTTATAACAGTTGTTAACAGTGTGATACTACAGAAGTTAGCGACAGTAAGATGTTCCAGTAGAAGGAAACTGTGAGATCTTATAGCAGTTGTTAACAGTGTGATATTACAGAAGTTAGCAACAGTGTGATGTTCCAGTAGAAGGAAGCAGTGTGATCTTATAGCAGTTGTTAACAATGTGATATTACAGAAGTTAGCGACAGTGTGATGTTCCAGTAGAAGGAAACAGTGTAATCTTATAGCAGTTGTTAACAGTGTGATGTTACAGAAGTTAGCGACAGTGTGATGTTCCAGTAGAAGGAAACAGTGTTATCTTATAGTAGTTGTTAACAGTGTGATGTTACAGAAGTTAGCGACAGTGTGATGTTCCAGTAGAAGGAAACAGTGTGATCATTATAACAGTTGTTAACAGTGTGATGTTACAGAAGTTAGCGACAGTGTGATGTTCCAGTAGAAGGAAACAGCGTGATCTTATAGCAGTTGTTAACAGTGTGATGTTACGAAGTTGGCGACAGTGTGATGTTCCAGTAGAAGGAAACAGTGTGATCTTATAGCATTTGTTAACAGTGTGATGCTACAGTAGTTAGCGACAGTGTGATGTTCCAGTAGAAGGAAACAATGTGATCTTATAGCAGTTATTAACAGTGTGATATTACAGAAGTTAGCGACAGTGTGATGTTCCAGTAGAAGGAAACAGTGTGACCTTATAGCAGTTGTTAACAGTGTGATGTTACAGAAGTTAGCGACAGTGTGATGTTCCAGTAGAAGGAAACAGTGTGATCTTATAGCAGTTGTTAACAGTGTGATATTACAGTAGTTAGTAATAGTGTGATGTTCCAGTAGAAGGAAACAGTGTGATATTATAGCAGTTGTTAACAGTGTGATGTTACAGAAGTTAGCGACAGTGTGATGTTCCAGTAGAAGGAAACAGTGTGATCTTATAGCAGTTGTTAACAGTGTGATGTTCCAGTAGAAGGAAACAGTGTGATCTTATAGCAGTTGTTAACAGTGTGATATTACAGAAGTTAGCGACAGTGTGATGTTCCAGTAGAAGGAAACAGTGTGATCTTATAGCAGTTGTTAACAGTGGATATTACAGTAGTTAGTAATAGTGTGATGTTCCAGTAGAAGGAAACAGTGTGATCTTACAGCAGTAGTTAACAGTGTGATGTTCCAGTAGAAGGAAACAGTGTGATCTTATAGCAGTTGTTAATAGTGTGATGTTACAGAAGTTAGCGCCAGTGTGATGTTCCAGTAGAAGGGAACAGTGTGATCTTATAGCAGTTGTTAACAGTGTGATGTTGCAGTAGAAGGAAACAGTGTGATCTTATAGCAGTTGTTAACAGTGTGGTATTACAGTAGTTAGTAACAGAGTGATATCACAGTAGTTAGTATCAAAGTCATGTAACAGGACTTAATAATAGTGTGACGGTACAGTACATAGTATCAGCGTGATGTTACTGTAGTTAGTAAAAGTGTAATGTTACAGCAGTTGGAAACAATGTGATATTACAGAAGTTAGCGACAGTGTGATGTTCTAGTAGAAGGAAACAGTGTGATCTTATAGCAGTTGTTAACAGTGTGATATTACAGAAGTTAGCGACAGTGTGATGTTCCAGTAGAAGTAAACAGTGTGATCTTATAGCAGTTGTTAACAGTGTGATGTTACAGAAGATAGCGACAGTGTGATGTTCCAGTAGAAGGGAACAATGTGATCTTATAGCAGTTTTTAACAGTGTGATGTTACAGAACTTAGCGACAGTGTGATGTTCCAGTAGAAGGAAACAGTGTGATCTTATAGCAGTTGTTAACAGTGTGATGTTACATAAGTTAGCGACAGTGTGATGTTCCAGTAGAAGGAAACAGTGTGATCTTATAGCAGTTGTTAACAGTGTGATATTACAGTAGTTAGTAATAGTGTGATGTTCCAGTAGAAGGAAACAGTGTGATCTTATAGCAGTTGTTAACAGTGTGATGTTCCAGTGAAGAAGCAGTGTGATCTTATAGCAGTTGTTAACAGTGTGATGTTACGAAGTTAGACAGTGTGATGTTCAGTAGAAGAAACAGTGTGATCTTATAGCAGTTGTTAACAGTGTGATAATACCGAAGTTAGCGAAAGTGTGATGTTCCAGTAGAAGGAAACAGTATCATCTTATAGCAGTTGTTAACAGTGTGATATTACAGTAGTTAGTAATAGTGTGATGTTCCAGTAGAAGGAAACAGTGTGATCTTATAGCAGTTGTTAACAGTGTGATGTTCCAGTAGAAGGAAACAGTGTGATCTTATAGCAGTTGTTAACAGTGTGATATTACAGAAGTTAGCGACAGTGTGATGTTCCAGTAGAAGGAAACAGTGTGATCTTATAGCAGTTGCTAACAGTGTGATGTTACAGAAGTTAGCGACAGTGTGATGTTCCAGTAGAAGGAAACAGTGTGATCTTATAGCAGTTGTTAACAGTGTGATGTTACAGTAGTTAGTAATAGTGTGATGTTCCAGTAGAAGGAAACAGTGTGATCTTATAGCAGTTGTTAACAGTGTGAAGTTACATAAGTTAGCGACAGTGTGATTTTCCAGTAGAAGGAAACAGTGTGATCTTATAGCAGTTGTTAACAGTGTGATATTACAGTAGTTAGTAATAGTGTGATGTTCCAGTAGAAGGAAACAGTGTGATCTTATAGCAGTTGTTAACAGTGTGATGTTCCAGTAGAAGGAAACAGTGTGATCTTATAGCAGTTGTTAACAGTGTGATATTACAGAAGTTAGCGACAGTGTGATGTTCCAGTAGAAGGAAACAGTGTGATCTTATAGCAGTTGTTAACAGTGTGATGTTACAGAAGTTAGCGACAGTGTGATGTTCCAGTAGAAGGAAACAGTGTGATCTTATAGCAGTTGTTAACAGTGTGATGTTACAGAAGTTAGCCAGTGTGATGTTCCAGTAGAAGGAAACAGTGTGATCTTATAGCAGTTGTTAACAGTGTGATATTACAGAAGTTAGCGACAGTGTGATGTTCCAGTAGAAGGAAACAGTGTGATCTTATAGCAGTTGTTAACAGTGTGATGTGACAGAAGTTAGCGACAGTGTGATGTGACAGAAGTTAGCGACAGTGTGATGTTCTAGTAGAAGGAAACAGTGTGATCTTATAGCAGTTGTTAACAGTGTGATGTTACAGAAGTTAGCGACAGTGTGATGTTCCAGTAGAAGGAAACAGTGTGATCTTATAGCAGTTGTTAACAGTGTGATGTTACTGTAGTTAGTAAAAGTGTAATGTTATAGCAGTGTGATGTTCCAGTAGAAGGAAACAGTGTGATCTTATAGCAATTGTTAACAGTGTGATGTTACAGAAGTTAGCGACAGTGTGATGTTCCAGTAGAAGGAAACAGTGTGATCTTATAGTTAACAGTTGTTAGCGACAGTGTGATGTTCCAGTAGAAGGAAACAGTGTGATCTTATAGCAGTTGTTAACAGTGTGATGTTACAGTAGTTAGAGTGTGATGTTCCAGTAGAAGGAAACAGTGTGATCTTATAGCAGTTGTTAACAGTGTGATGTTACAGAAGTTAGCGACAGTGTGATGTTCCAGTAGAAGGAACAGTGTGATCTTATAGCAGTTGTTAACAATGTGATGTTACAGTAGTTAGTAATAGTGTGATGTTCCAGTAGAAGGAAACAGTGTGATCTTATAACAGTTGTTAACAGTGTGATACTACAGAAGTTAGCGACAGTAAGATGTTCCAGTAGAAGGAAACTGTGAGATCTTATAGCAGTTGTTAACAGTGTGATATTACAGAAGTTAGCAACAGTGTGATGTTCCAGTAGAAGGAAGCAGTGTGATCTTATAGCAGTTGTTAACAATGTGATATTACAGAAGTTAGCGACAGTGTGATGTTCCAGTAGAAGGAAACAGTGTAATCTTATAGCAGTTGTTAACAGTGTGATGTTACAGAAGTTAGCGACAGTGTGATGTTCCAGTAGAAGGAAACAGTGTGATCTTATAGTAGTTTTTAACAGTGTGATGTTACAGAAGTTAGCAACAGTGTGATGTTCCAGTAGAAGGAAAAAGTGTGATCTAATAGCAGTTGTTAACAGTGTGATATTTCAGTAGTTAGTAATAGTGTGATGTTCCAGGAGAAGGAAACAGTGTGATCTTATAGCAGTTGTTAACAGTGTGATGTTACAGAAGTTAGCGACAGTGTGATGTTCCAGTAGAAGGAAACAGTGTGATCTTATAGCAGTTGTTAACAGTGTGATGTTACAGAAGTTGGTATTAGTGTGATGTTCCAGTAGAAGGAACAGTGTGATCTTATAGCAGTTGTTAACAGTGTGATGTTACAGAAGTTAGCGACAGTGTGATGTTCCAGTAGAAGGAAACAGTGTGACCTTATAGCACTTGTTAACAGTGTGATCTTATAGCAGTTGTTAACAGTGTGATGTTACAGAAGTTAGCGACATTGTGATGTTCCAGTAGAAGGAAACAGTGTGATCTTATAGCAGTTGTTAAGTGTGATGTTCCAGTAGAAGGAAACAGTGTGATCTTATAGCAGTTGTTAACAGTGTGATATTACAGTAGTTAGTAATAGTGTGATGTTCCAGTAGAAGGAAACAGTGTGATCTTATAGCAGTTGTTAACAGTGTGATATTACAGTAGTTAGTAATAGTGTGATGTTCCAGTAGAAGGAAACAGTGTGATCTTATAGCAGTTGTTAACAGTGTGATGTTACAGAAGTTAGCGACAGTGTGATGTTCCAGAAGAAGGAAACAGTGTCATCTTATAGCAGTAGTTAACAGTGTGATGTTACAGAAGTTAGCGACAGTGTGATGTTTCAGTAGAAGGAAACAGTGTGATCTTATAGCAGTTGTTAACAGTGTGATATTACAGAAGTTAGCGACAGTGTGATGTTCCAGTAGAAGGAAACAGTGTGATCTTATAGCAGTTGTTAACTGTGTGATTTTACAGTAGTTAGTAATAGTGTGATGTTCCAGTAGAAGGAAACAGTGTGATATTATAGCAGTTGTTAACAGTGTGATGTTACAGAAGTTAGCGACAGTGTGATGTTACAGAAGTTAGCGACAGTGTGATGTTCCAGTAGAAGGAAACAGTGTGATCTTATAGCATTTGTTAACAGTGTGATGTTACAGTAGTTAGCGACAGTGTGATGTTCCAGTAGAAGGAAACAATGTGATCTTATAGCAGTTATTAACAGTGTGATATTACAGAAGTTAGCGACAGTGTGATGTTCCAGTAGAAGGAAACAGTGTGACCTTATAGCAGTTGTTAACAGTGTGATGTTACAGAAGTTAGCGACAGTGTGATGTTCCAGTAGAAGGAAACAGTGTGATCTTATAGCAGTTGTTAACAGTGTGATGTTCCAGTAGAAGGAAACAGTGTGATCTTATAGCAGTTGTTAACAGTGTGATATTACAGAAGTTGGCGACAGTGTGATGTTCCAGTAGAAGGAAACAGTGTGATCTTATAGCAGATGCTAACAGTGTGATGTTACAGAAGTTAGCGACAGTGTGATGTTCCAGTAGAAGGAAACAGTGTGATCTTATAGCAGTTGTTAACAGTGTGATGTTACAGTAGTTAGAAATAGTGTGATGTTCCAGTAGAAGGAAACAGTGTGATCTTATAGCAGTTGTTAACAGTGTGATGTTACATAAGTAAGCGACAGTGTGATGTTCCAGTAGAAGGAAACAGTGTGATCTTATAGCAGTTGTTAACAGTGTGATATTACAGTAGTTAGTAATAGTGTGATGTTCCAGTAGAAGGAAACAGTGTGATCTTATAGCAGTTGTTAACAGTGTGATGTTCCAGTAGAAGGAAACAGTGTGATCTTATAGCAGTTGTTAACAGTGTGATATTACAGAAGTTAGCGACAGTGTGATGTTCCAGTAGAAGGAAACAGTGTGATCTTATAGCAGTTGTTAACAGTGTGATGTTACAGAAGTTAGCGACAGTGTGATGTTCCAGTAGAAGGAAACAGTGTGATCTTATAGCAGTTGTTAACAGTGTGATATTACAGTAGTTAGTAATAGTGTGATGTTCCAGGAGAAGGAAACAGTGTGATCTTATAGCAGTTGTTACAAGTGTGATGTTACAGAAGTTAGCGACAGAGTGATGTTCCAGTAGATGGAAACAGTGTGATCTTATAGCAGTTGTTAACAGTGTGATGTTACAGAAGTTAGCAAAGTGTGATGTTCAGCAGAAAGAAACAGTGAGAGTCTTCCATAGCAATTTGTTAACAGTAATGATATTACAGTGAATTAGTAATAAAGGTGTGATGTTCCAGTACAAAAACAGTGTGATCTTATAGCAATTGTTAACAGTGTGATACTGTGAAACAGTGTGATATTATAGCAGTTGTTAACAGTGTGATGTTACAGAAGTTAGCGACAGTGTGATGTTACAGAAGTTAGCGACAGTGTGATGTTCCAGTAGAAGGAAACAGTGTGATCTTATAGCATTTGTTAACAGTGTGATGTTACAGCAGTTAGCGACAGTGTGATGTTCCAGTAGAAGGAAACAGTGTGACCTTATAGCAGTTGTTAACAGTGTGATGTTACAGTAGTTAGCGACAGTGTGATGTTCCAGTAGAAGGAAACAATGTGATCTTATAGCAGTTATTAACAGTGTGATATTACAGAAGTTAGCGACAGTGTGATGTTCCAGTAGAAGGAAACAGTGTGACCTTATAGCAGTTGTTAACAGTGTGATGTTACAGAAGTTAGCGACAGTGTGATGTTCCAGTAGAAGGAAACAGTGTGATCTTATAGCAGTTGTTAACAGTGTGATGTTACAGTACTTAGTAATAGTGTGATGTTCCAGTAGAAGGAAACAGTGTGGTCTTATAGCAGTTGTTAACAGTGTGATGTTACATAAGTTAGCGACAGTGTGATGTTCCCGTAGAAGGAAACAGTGTGATCTTATAGCAGTTGTTAACAGTGTGATATTACAGTAGTTAGTAATAGTGTGATGTTCCAGTAGAAGGAAACAGTGTGATCTTATAGCAGTTGTTAACAGTGTGATGTTCCAGTAGAAGGAAACAGTGTGATCTTATAGCAGTTGTTAACAGTGTGATATTACAGAAGTTAGCGACAGTGTGATGTTCCAGTAGAAGGAAACAGTGTGATCTTATAGCAGTTGTTAACAGTGTGATGTTACAGAAGTTAGCGACAGTGTGATGTTCCAGTAGAAGGAAACAGTGTGATCTTATAGCAGTTGTTAACAGTGTGATATTACAGTAGTTAGTAATAGTGTGATGTTCCAGTAGAAGGAAACAGTGTGATCTTATAGCAGTTGTTAACAGTGTGATATTACAGAAGTTAGCGACAGTGTGATGTTCCAGTAGAAGGAAACAGTGTGATCTTATAGCAGTTGTTAACAGTGTGATGTTACAGAAGTTAGCGACAGTGTGATGTTCTAGTAGAAGGAAACAGTGTGATCTTATAGCAGTTGTTAACAGTGTGATGTTACTGTAGTTAGTAAAAGTGTAATGTTATAGCAGTTGAAAACAATGTGATATTACAGAAGTTAGCGACAGTGTGATGTTCCAGTAGAAGGAAACAGTGTGATCTTATAGTAGTTGTTAACAGTGTGATGTTATAGAAGTTAGCGACAGTGTGATGTTACAGAAGTTAGCGACAGTGTGATGTTACAGAAGTTAGCGACAGTGTGATGTTCCAGTAGAAGGAAACAGTGTGATCTTATAGCAGTTGTTAACAGTGTGATGTTACAGAAGTTAGCGACAGTGTGATGTTCCAGTAGAAGGAAACAGTGTGATCCTATAGCAGTTGTTAACAGTGTGATGTTCCAGTAGTTAGCGCGACAGTGTGATGCTGTTCCAGCAGAAGGAAACAGTGTGATATTACAGTAGTTAGTAATAGTGTGATGTTCCAGTAGAAGGAAACAGTGTGATCTTATAGCAGTTGTTAACAGTGTGATGTTATAGAAGTTACCGACAGTGTGATGTTCCAGTAGAAGGAAACAGTGTGATCTTATAGCAGTTGTTAACAGTGTGATGTTACAGAAGTTAGCGACAGTGTGATGTTCCATTAGAAGGAAACAGTGTGATCTTATAGCAGTTGTTAACAGTGTGATATTACCATAGTTAGTAATAGTGTGATGTTCCAGTAGAAGGAAAGAGTGTGATCTTATAGCAGTTGTTAACAGTGTGATAATACGGAAGTTAGCGACAGTGTGATGTTCCAGTAGAAGGAAACAGTGTGATCTTATAGCAGTTGTTAACAGTGTGATGTTACAGAAGCTAGCGACAGTGTGATGTTCTAGTAGACGGAAACAGTGTGATGTTATAGCAGTTGTTAACAGTGTGATACTACAGAAGTTAGTATAGTGTGATGTCTCCAAGGGCTGAAGGAAAACAGTAAGATCTTATAGCAGTTGTTAACAGTGTGATGTCTAGTAGAAGGAAACAGTGTGATCTTTATAGCAGTTGTTAACAGTGTGATATTAAGGTAGTTGGGGCGACAGTGTGATGTCTCCAGCAGAAGGAAACAGTGATCTTTTATAGCAGTTGTTAACAGTGTGATGTTGCTATGAAGAAGCGACAGTGTGATGTTCCAGTAGAAGGAAACAGGGATCTTATAGCAGTTGTTAACAGTGTGATGTTACAGAAGTTAGTATTAGTGTGATGTTCCAGTAGAAGGAATCAGTGTGATCTTATAGCAGTTGTTAACAGTGTGATGTTACAGAAGTTAGCGACAGTGTGATGTTCCAGTAGAAGGAAACAGTGTGATCTTATAGCAGTTGTTAACAGTATGATGTTACAGAAGTTAGCGACAGTGTGATGTTCCAGTAGAAGGAAACAGTGTGATCTTATAGCAGTTGTTAACAGTGTGATGTTCCAGTAGAAGGAAACAGTGTGATCTTATAGCAGTTGTTAACAGTGTGATGTTCCAGTAGAAGGAAACAGTGTGATCTTATAGCAGTTGTTAATAGTGTGATATTACAGAAGTTTTTAATAGTGTGATGTTCCAGTAGAAGGAAACAGTGTGATCGTATAGCAGTTGTTAACAGTGTGATGTTACAGTAGTTAGTAATATTGTGATGTTCCAGTAGAAGGAAACAGTGTGATCTTATAGCAGTTGTTAACAGTGTGATGTTACAGAAGTTAGTGACAGTGAGAAGTTCTGTAGAAGGAAACAGTGTAATCTTATAGCAGTTGTTAACAGTGTGATGTTACAGTAGATAGTAATAGTTTGAAGTTCCAGTAGAAGGAAATAGTGTGATTTTATAACAGTTGTTCACAGTGTGATACTACAGAAGTTAGCGAGAATTGAGATGTTCCAGTAGAAGGAAACAGTGTGATCTTATAGCAGTTGTTAACAGTGTGATGTTACAGAAATTAGTGACAGTGAGAAGTTCTGTAGAAGGAAACAGTGTAATCTTATAGCAGTTGTTAACAGTGTGATGTTACAGAAGTTAGCGACAGTGTGATGTTCCAGTAGAAGGAACAGTGTGATCTTATAGCAGTTGTTAACAGTGTGATGTTACAGAAGTTAGCGACAGTATGATGTTCCAGTAGAAGGAAACAGTGTGATCTTATAGCAGTTGTTAACAGTGTGATGTTACAGAAGTTAGCGACAGTGTGATGTTCCAGTAGAAGGAAACAGTGTGATGTTATAGCATTTGTTAACAGTGTGATATTACAGTAGTTAGTAATAGTGTGATGTTCCAGTAGAAGGAAACAGTGTGATCTTATAGC
>NW_024743846.1:0-9286 GCF_018991925.1 Homarus americanus | reverse complement strand
GGACCTGTCCCTAAAAGGTTCTACCTTCACACAGTCGAGGACGTAGTGTTCAAGTGTGTGGCCATATGTATGGCCACACACTTTACATTTAGTTTTGTTTATATCTGCTTGAGGAACATACTGCCAGAGGTACTTATATCCTAACCTTAATCTAGCGGTTACAACATCTTGTAATCTAGTGATCTTGTTACTTGCTCCATATACATGTTTCACTTGATACATCTCATCATGGTAAACTATGGATCGACTAGTGCCTGTTTGCACTTGTCTACTTGCGTCAAACTCATCAATAAGTTCTTTCCTAATTACAGTTTTAAGGGTTTTTTTTGACAGACCCAAATTGTATTCAACGGTGTCTTTGTTAGACGCGAGTTTGGCGAGGGCATCAACTCTGTCATGTTTTATGAGGCCTATGTGAGAGGGGATCCACAACAGTTTGACCCTGACACCCTGGTCAACAAGGCACGCATATTTGTGTCTGGCTTCAGAGACAAGATCGTGACAACCTGAGTCGAGGGTACCAAGGGCAAGTAGTGAGGATAGAGAGTCAGTGATGATGAGACTGTCAGTAACAGTGGTTTCAATGAATTTAATAGCTGTGAGTATGGCAACTAATTCAGTTTGTAGAGTGGATGCCCAGTTGTTAATTCTAACTCTTTTCTCAATTATATTACCGTCAGGTTGAGTCACAACAATAGCACTTCCAGCCCTCCCACAGGCGGTGTTTAGAGATCCATCAGTGTAGATGGTCTGTGTGATATTATCATCAGTCTGTAGAGTGTGTATGTGTTCAAGAGCTCTCAATTTGGCAGTGTGTTGGAGATAAATGCTTTGTATAATTAATTTTTAGGCGGATACGTCGGTATTGTGATATCGAAGGGAACTGTCCGCCAGGGTGGCAGGAAGCGCTGTTGTGTCTCAACTTTGTACAGGTGGTCTAGTCCAAACATCTTCATATGTGTAGCTGTAGTTTGGATCCATTTAGACTCAGTAGTCCCATGGTTCATACATTCTAGCAATTTTAAGGAAACAATGTTATCAGGATCACCACGCAGAAGCCTCAGGGCTATCATGAGGTTGACTTCAATTATTCTATCTTTAACACTGGGTATACCTAGTTCTTTCCTCATATTAAGTACTTTAGTGCTCATGGGACATCCTAGGATAATTCTGAAGGCTTTATTTTGCATTTTCTCGAGCTTGTCAACGCCTTTTCCGTCACGAATGACCAGGGCTGGTGCGTGGTAATCTATCAGAGATCTTATATAGCCTAGGTACATTGTTTTAACAATTCTAATATGAGCACCATAGTGCGGGCTGTACCCCGCTACACTTCTAAGAGGTCTCAGTCTGTCAGTACATTGGCGGGTTAGCTGTTGTATGGCAGGTAGGGTACAAGGGACGGAAACACCAAGATATTTAAAAGAAGACACATAGTCAATAGTGTTGTTACCTATCTTGAACTTGGCGGGGCCGCGTTTGCGGTTCCCAGCTTGTTTGTTGAACACCTTAGTTTTGTCAGTGGAGATAATAAGACCGAGGTGTTCACAGGCTGCGTATACATGGTTCAGGGTGGTTTGCATTTCACGATGAGTTTTAGTATGTATAAGAATATCATCAGCATAGCTGATTGAGATATTGCTGGGGTTGTCTGGTATTAAATTTAATAATGCATTCATAAGAACATTGAACAAAGTGGGGCTAAGTACTCCACCTTGAGGGGTACCAAGTTGTATATCTTTAACTTCACTTTTGTAACCCTGAAACAGTGCAGCAGCCCTTCTGTTGGTTAGGTAACCACTTATCCAGTGTAACAGCCTACCTCCTATATCCATTTTGGCTAGTTCGTACAATATCAGTTGCCTATTGGCAATATCAAATGCAGCTTTTAGGTCAAGAAATGTGGTGTATCTGTGCCTTTCATCACCATGCACAGTTAGGAATGTGGTGATGCAATTATGTACACCTTTACCATGGGTGAAGCCATTTATGTTAGAGACATGTGTTCTCTGATTCTATATAAGAGTCTGCCAAGAACCATCCTCTCAAAGGTTTTACACAGGCAGCTGGTTAGTGATATGGGACGAAAGGCATCAGGCTGTCCTGGTTTCGGTATTGGTACAACAATACTGCTGGTCCATGATGTGGGTAGTTGGCCCTCGGCATGACTCATATTGTACAATACCAACAATGGATTGCCTGGCACGCGCCTTAGTAGTCTAATGATGTTGTAGGTGACTCCGTCCTCTCCAGGGAAGTAGACCTACCCCTGGCGAGGGCGGCGTCAAGCTCCCACTCAGTATATGGAACATCACACTCATCGTGCTGTTTGCCCAGCATAAAGCTAATAAGATTACTTCTCTCTACAGACTTCGCATCAAGGAGTCCCCGAGTCCTAGCTGGTAACATGTCATAGCTAGAGACATGAGCCCACTTTGTTATTAGCTCATTCGACTTTTGCAGAGGGTTTGGATGGGAGATGTGTCTTCTGTTTTTACCTCTGATTATGTTTATGTCTTTCCAGGCTTTGCTGAGGGATGTGTGTTGGTTCAGGCTGTTGACATATGTCTCCCATGCATTTTGTCTGAGTTCGTTTACACGTTCCCTGACAGCAGCAAGGGAAGCTTGATACAATTGTAACATTTGAGGTGTTCTAAATTGTCTGTAACCCTTACCCACCCTCCTGACCCTAGCCCTGAGTTTTTCAGCTCAGGGTCATTATAGCACTGCTGTTGCCTGTTCCCATTATGCTGACCACGTTTTCTCCTTTTTTTGGTGGAGGCATTGTTGGTGAAGTATGCATAAGTCCTATCTATCAGATCATCATGGAAACTTTGGTAGTTGTCAGGCTTGTAGTCCTTGTACCAGTCATGGATGAAGTCTATGAACTAGCTTTCATGTTCTTGCTTGACTGTGATTCTACGTCTGTTGAGTTTACCACCAGTGGGGGTGTCATTGGCTACATGTATACTAGCTTGGATTGGGCTGTGGTCAGACATAAGATCAGTGACAACATCAGAGCTATGAGTTTTGTATGATAGATTAAAGCCAATACATTTGTCTAGACCCCCGCCATAGATGTGTGTTGGTTCATTATTACCTATAATTTGAACATCTTCATATGCACTGAGAAGTGAGATAAGTCTCCTACCATTGGTGTTAGTGGTGGAGTCACCTAATTTCTTGTGTCTAGTATTCAGGTCACCCATTAGGACAGTGGGCTCAGTGTGTAAAAAGTCTGGGAGATCTGTGTATTGAAGCTGATCTGAGGGAGCATAGGCGTTTAGCACGTTGAGTGTGGAGTTGCCCAGGTGGATAGTGATCCCATGGTATTGAAGGTTGGTAGTCTTTTTGGATACAAGAGGTACATGCGGGAGTGACTTCTTAACATACATCAAACATGTGTGAGTAGAACTAGGATCATAATACACATAATTGGGCAGACTGGGTGGGGGCTTACCATTAGGTGTGAGACACTCCTGCAGACACACAATATCGATGTCCTCAGTCACAACTTTGTGGTGTAGGTCAGGGTATCGTTTTCTAAGGGATGAGATGTTCCAACTCATCACCTTCACCGCTCTGTACCTTTGTCTGGTATTAACACTGGCCATTATGAAATGTATTTGGAATTTTGTCTGGTATTAACACTGGCCATTATGAAATGTATTTGGAATTTTGTCTGGTATTAACACTGGCCATTATGAAATGTATTTGGAAAGAAGCAAAAGGCACTGTATGATACTGTTCTTTTCTGCGCTGCCTGTCCCTTCGGCAGGCAGTAGGCCAGTTAACCTTTTGGAAACATTTCTGGAGCACGTACGGCTCAACAATTGTTGTATTTCATTGGCAGACAACAACACACTTTGGTTACACTCGACATCACCACCATTTTCTGTTTGTGCTTGTTCATCTTCACTGACCATGTCCACAGAGGCATCAGTAGAACTGTTACCAGTATCACTATTTTCCTCTGCGTGGACACTAGTTCCTGGTGGGTCTTGAGTTTCCACATCTGGTACTGACATCTGAATGTCTTCAGTTTGACTGTAATTTTTCGGAAGTTGATGCACTGTGTTGGTGGTGTTTTTTTCCTTTAGTGTATCACGGAGTGTCAGAGGTGTACCTGGGAGTGTCAGAGGTGTATCTGGGAGTGTCGGACGTGTACCTGGGAGTGTCAGAGGTGTACCAAGGAATGTCAGTGGAGTACCTGGGAGTGTCAGAAGTGTACTTGGGAGTGTCAGAGATGTACCTGGGAGTGTCAGAAGTGTACCTGGGAGTGTCAGAGGTGTACCTGGGAGTGTCAGAGGTGTACCTTGGAGTCTCAGAGGTGTACCTGGAGGTCAGAGGTGTACCTCGAGTGTCGGAGGTGTACCTGGGAGGTGAGAAGTGTACCTGGGAGTGTTTGAGGTGTCTCAGAGTGCCGGACTGCACCTGGCAGTGTCAGCGGTACCTGGGAGTTTGAGATGTGCACACGGAATGTCAGTGGAGTACCTGGGAGGTCAAGAAACCTGGGAGCTCAGAGGTGCAATTTGGGAGGTCAGAAGGTACCTGAAGTGCCAGGAGGTGCAATGGGAGTGTCGGAGGCACCTGGGAGGTGAGAGAAGGCACCTGGGAGTGTTTAAAAATTTGGGAGTGTCAGAGGTACTTGGGAGCAAGAAGGCACCTGGGAGGCCGCGTGCCTGGGAGGTCGGAGGTGTACCTGGGAGGTCAGAGGTTTATTTGGGAGGCGTCAGAGGTGTACCTGGGAGGCCAGGAGGTGTACCTGAGGCTGGGGCGGTGTACCTGGGAGTGTCAGATGCACCTGAGGGTGTGAGAAGTGTACCTGGGAGTGTCGGAGGTGTACTGCGAGTGTCGGAGGTGTACCTGGGAATATCAGAGGTGTAATTGGGAGTGTCAGAGGTGTATCTGGGAGTGTCAGCGGTGTACCTGGGAGTGTCTGAGGTGTACCTGGGAGTGTCAGACGTGTGCCTAGGAGTGTCAAAGGTGCACTTGGGAGTGTCAGAGGTGCACCTTGGAGTGTCTGAGGTGTACCTGGGAGTGTCTCAGGTGTACCTGGCTGTGTGTGGGGTGTACCTGGCATTGTCTGAGTTGTAACTGACAGTGTCAGCGGTGTACCTGGGAGTGTCAGCGGTGCACCTGGGAGTGTTAGAGGTGTATCAGGGAGTGACAGAGGAGTACCTAGGAATGTCAGAGGTGTACCTGGGAGTGTCTGATGTGTACCTGGGAGTGTCAGAGGTGTACCTGGGAGTGTCAGAGGTGTACCTGGGAGTGTCAGAGGTGTACCTGGGAGTGTCAGAGGTGTACCTTGGAATTTCAGAGGTGTACCTGGGAGTGTCAGAGATGTACCTGAGAGTGTCACAGGAGTACCTGGGAGTGTCAGAGGTGTACTTGGGAGTGTGAGAGGTGTACCTAGGAGTATCGGAGGTTTACCTGTGAGTGTCGGAGTTGTACCTGTGAGTGTCGGAGGTGTAACTAGGAGTGTGAGAAGTGTAACTGGGAGTGTCAGAGGTGTACCTGGGAGTGTCGGAGGTGTACCTGGGAGTGTGAGAAGTGTTCCTGGGAGTGTCGGAGGTGTACCTGGCAGTTTCTGAGGTGTACCTGGCAGTGTGTGAGGTGTAACTTGCAGTGTCAGCGGCGTACCTGGGAGTGTCAGCGATGCACCTGGGAGTGTTAGAGGTGTATCAAGGAGTGACAGAGGAGTACCTAGGAGTGTCAGAGGTGTACCTGGGAGTGTCAGAGGTGTACCTGGGAGTGTCAGAGGTGTACCTAGGAGTGTCAGAGGTGTACCTGGGAGTGTCCGAGTTGTACCTGGGAGTGTCGAAGTTGTACCCGCGAGTATCGGAGGCGGACCTGGGAGTATCAGACGTGTACCTGGGAATAACAGAGGTGTACCTGGGAGTGTCAGAGGCGTACCTGGGAATGTCAGAGGTAAACCAGGGAGTGTCAGTGAAGTACCTGGGAGTCTCAAAAGTGTACCTGGGAGTATCGGAGGTGTACCTGGGAATATCGGAGGTATACCTGGGAGTGTCAGAGGTGTACCTGGGAGTCTCAGAGGTGAAACAGGGAGTGTCAGAGGAGTACCTGGGAGTGTCAGAGGTGTACCTGGGATTATCAGAGGTGTACCTGGGAGTATCGGAAGTGTACCTGGGAGTATCAGAGGTGTACCTGGGATATCAGAGGTGTACCTGGGAGTGTCAGAGGTGTACCTGAAAGTGTCAGAGGTGTAACTGGGAGTGTCGGAGGTGTAACTGGGATTGTCAGAGGTGTACCAGGGAGTGTCAGTGGAATCCATGTGAGTCTCAATGGTGTACGTGGGAGTATCAGAGGTGTACCTTGGAATATCGGAGGTGTACCTGGGAATATCGGAGGTGTACCTAGGAGTGTCAGAGGTGTACCTGGGAATGTCAGAGGTGTACTTGGGAGTGTCAGAGGTGTATTTGGGCGTGTCAGCGATGTACCTGAGAGTGTCTGAGGTGTTCCTGGGAGTGTCAGACGTGTGCCTAGGAATGTCAGAGGTGCACTTGGGAGTGTCAGAGGTGAACCTTGGAGTGTCTAAGGTGTACCTGGGAGTGTCTGAGGTGTACCTGGCTGTGTCTGAGGTGTACCTGGGAGTTTCAGAGAAGTACCAGGGAGTGTCACAGGAGTACCTGGCAGTGTTAGAGGTGTATTAGGGAGTGTCAGCGATGTACCTGGGAGTGTCAGTGGTGTACCACGGAATGTCAGTGGAGTACCTGGGACTGTCAGAGGTGTACCTGGGAGTGTCAGAGGTGTACCTGGGAGTGTCAGCGGTGTACCTGAGAGTGTCTGAGGTGTACCTGGCTGTGTCTGAGGTGTACCTGGCATTTCTGAGGTGTAACTGACAGTGTCAGCGGTGTACCTGGGAGTGTCAGCGGTGCACCTGGGAGTGTTAGAGGTGTATTAGGGAGTGACAGAGGAGTACCTAGGAGTGTCAGAGGTGTACCTGGGAGTGTCAGAGGTGTACCTGGGAGTGTCAGAGGTGTACCTGGGAGTGTCAGAGGAGTACCTGGGAATTTCAGAGGTGTACCTGGGAGTGTCAGAGATGTACCTGAGAGTGTCACAGAAGTACCTGGGAGTGTCAGATGTGTACTTGGGAGTGTGAGAGGTGTACCTAGGAGTATCGGAGGTTTACCTGGGAGTGTCGGAGTTGTACCTGGGAGTGTCGGAGGTGTAACTAGGAGTGTGAGAAGTGTAACTGGGAGTTTCAGAGGTGTACCTGGGAGTGTCGGTGGTGTACCTGGGAGTGTGAGAAGTGTTCCTGGGATTGTCGGCGGTGTACCTGGGAGAGTCAGAGGTGTACCTCAGAGTGTCAGAGGTGTACCTGGGAGTGTCAGAGGTGTACCTGGGACTGTAAGAGGTGTACCTGGGAGGCCAGAGATGTGCCCTGGAGATGTCAGAGGTGTGGCCTGGGAGTGTCGGACGTGTACCTGGGAGTGTCAGAGGTGTACCACGGAATGTCAGAGGTGTACCTGGGAGTGTCAGAGGTGTACCTAGGAGTGTCAGAGGTGTACCTGGGAGTGTCCGAGGTGTACCTGGGAGTGTCGATGTTGTACCTGCGAGTGTCGGAGGCGGACCTGGGAGTGTCAGAGGTGTACCTGGGAATAACAGAGGTGTACATGGGAGTGTAAGAGGCGTACCTGGGAATGTCAGAGGTATACCAGGGAGTGTCAGTGAAGTAAAGGGAGTCTCAAAGGTGTACCTGGGAGTATCGGAGGTGTACCTGGGAATATTGGAGGCATACCTGGGAGTGTCAGAGGTGTACCTGGGAGTCTCAGAGGTGAAACAGGGAGTGTCAGAGGAGTACCTGGGAGTGTCAGAGGAGTACCTGGGATTATCAGAGGTGTACCTGGGAGTATCGGAAGTGTACCTGGGAGTGTCAGAGGTGTACCTGGGATATCAGAGGTGTACCTGGGAGTGTCAGAGGTGTACCTGAAAGTGTCAGGGGTGTAACTGGGAGTGTCGGAGGTGTAACTGGGATTGTCAGAGGTGTACCAGGGAGTGTCAGTGGAATCCATGTGAGTCTCAAAGGTGTACCTGGGAGTATCAGAGGTGTACCTTGGAATATCGGAGGTGTACCTGGGAATATCGGAGGTGTACCTAGGAGTGTCAGAGGTGTACCTGGGAATGTCAGAGGTGTACTTGGGAGTGTCAGAGGTGTATCTGGGAGTGTCAGCGATGTACCTGGGAGTGTCTGAGGTGTACCTGGGAGTGTCAGACGTGTGCCTAGGAATGTCAGAGGTGCACTTGGGAGTGTCAGAGGTGAACCTTGGAGTGTCTAAGGTGTACCTGGGAGTGTCTGAGGTGTACCTGGCTGTGTCTGAGGTGTACCTCGGAGTATCTGAGGTGTACCTGGGAGTTTCAGAGAAGTACCAGGGAGTGTCACAGGAGTACCTGGCAGTGTTAGAGGTGTATTAGGGAGTGTCAGCGATGTACCTGGGAGTGTCAGAGGTGTACCACGGAATGTCAGTGGAGTACCTGGGACTGTCAGAGGTGTACCTGGGAGTGTCAGAGGTGTACCTGGGAGTGTCAGCGGTGTACCTGAGAGTGTCTGAGGTGTACCTGGCTGTGTCTGAGGTGTACCTGGCATTTCTGAGGTGTAACTGACAGTGTCAGCGGTGTACCTGGGAGTGTCAGCGGTGCACCTGGGAGTGTTAGAGGTGTATTAGGGAGTGACAGAGGAGTACCTAGGAGTGTCAGAGGTGTACCTGGGAGTGTCAGAGGTGTACCTGGGAGTGTCAGAGGAGTACCTGGGAATTTCAGAGGTGTACCTGGGAGTGTCAGAGATGTACCTGAGAGTGTCACAGGAGTACCTGGGGTTGTCAGAGGTGTACCTGGCAGTGTCAGAGGTGTACCTTAGTGTGTCAGAGATGTACCTGGGAGTGTCAGAGATGTACCTGGGAGTGTCACAGGAGTACCTGGGATTGTCAGAGGTGTACCTGGCAGTGTCAGAGGTGCACCTGGGAGTGTCAGAGGTGTACCTGGGAGTTTTAGAGGTGTACCTGGGAGTGTCAGATATGTACCTGGGAGTGTCACAGGAGTACCTGGGAGTGTCAAAGGTGTACCTGGGAGTATAGCAGGTGTACCTGGGAATATCGGAGGTATACCTGGGAATATCGGAGGTGTACCTGGGAGTGTCAGAGGTGTACCTGGGAGTGTCGGAGGTGTGCCTGGGAGTGTCAAAGGAGTACCTGGGATAGTCAGAGGTGTACCTGGCAGTGTCAGAGGTCTACCTGGAAGTGTCAGAGGTGTACTTGGGGAGTGTCGG
>NW_024743845.1:0-9052 GCF_018991925.1 Homarus americanus | reverse complement strand
GACACACCCTAGAGAGGGCGATCTGTCTCATGGAGGGGCGGGCAGCCACCGCCACCAGTCTAAGACAGTCCACTCAGCAGAACCAGGACTTGTCTGTAAACACTTCTACATCTGGCGAGGTCACAGGTCGAAAGATTTAATGGCATCACACGCCAACACTGTAGCTGAAGCCAACGGCGATAACAATAACAACCACGACTATGATGATAACAGCCACGACCATGATTATAACAACCACGGCCATGATTATAACAACCACGACCATGATTATAACAACCACGAACATGATTATAACAACTACGACTATGATTATAACAACCACGACCATGATTATATCACTCATGACCATGATTATATCAACCACGACTACGATTATAACAACCACGACCATGATTTTAACCACGACTATGATTATAACAAGCAAGACCATGCATATAACAAGCACGACCATGAATATAACAACCACGACTATGATTATAACAACCACGACTATGACTATAACAACCACGACCATGATTATAACACTCACGACCATGATTATATCAACCACGACTATGATTATAACAACCACGACTATGATCATGACCCCGACTATGATTATAACAACCACGACCATGATTATAACAACCACGACCATCTGGAAAACGATGTCGCTGTACGCTCATCAGCCTGACGGCGGTTGGCGGTTGCGTGCTAGCCAAGCAGCGAGGTTCGAACTTTCACGCCTCGGTAAACTGTACCACCGGACTCGCCACGGGGCTCGAAGTGCCCACGACACTTGTCTAATATACTATAGAACTATCCGTCTGTCTGTCTGTCTGTCTGTTTGTCTGTCTGGGCAGCAGAAACGGCACAATCGTTTTTCACCAAACTTGGTGGAAAAATTGCAAAAAAAATCGTAGAGTGGAACAAACCTAGTCCCATGTCGATGGTTTCTTTAGGAAGCCATTAATTAACCATTTTATTTAGCTGGAAAACTATGCAAGTCTACCGACTTGCCGCACCCTCATTCGCTGTTCGCTGTCGGCCCCGATTGGTTATCGTACGGCTCCTCTCTCCCCCACTTTTTTTCTTAGCCTACTTTTTTTAATGTTGTTTGGATTAGTAAAGGAAGGAAGATGAGTAAATAGAAGAATAAAAGGGGAAACAGAAAATAGTTAGAGATAACAGGTGGGGGAGCTGAGTTTCATCATGCGTCTGGATGCGCAGTTTCAACGTTACCAGACCATTTTCGGACCTTACAGCTACAGTGTATACAGTATACTTATTCCTGTAGCTGACTGTACAGGGAAAAGGAGAAGAGGAAAAAGATAATAACAGGAATGCATGGAGAAGATAGAAAGGGAGAAGAGAAGGAGAAGAAGAGAGACTGAAGCATTATTATCCTTAAGAGGCGAGGATAGGAGATGGGAGAGAGGGATAGTTAGAGGTGGAGGTATGAATGGAGGGATGGAAGGACAGAATGAGAATGGTATAGAAGGATAGTAGAGAAAGAGGCGAGGAAAGGAGATTTGAGAGAGGGATAGTGAGAGGTGGAGGTATGAATGGAGGGATGGAAGGACAGAATAAGAATGGTATAGAAGGATAGTAGAGAAGGAGAATAGAGAAGGAGACAAAGGAAGGACAGTGGAAAAGAAAAAAAATGAGAACAAGTATTTGGATGATAACATGTAGATATTAGTCGATTAAATGTAGGTAAAGAGTAAGAATAATGAGATAAAACATAAAGAAGAAAGAGACACTTATTATAACAATCACCACCATGATTATAACAACCACGACCATGATTATAACAACCACGACCATGATTATAACAATCACGACCATGATTATAACAATCACGACCATGATTATAACAACCAGGACCATGATTATAACAACCAGGGCCATGATTATAGCAACCACGACCAACCACGACCATGATTATAACAACCACGACTATGATTATAACAACCACGACCATGATTATAACAACCGCGACCATGATTATAACAACCACGACTATGATCATAACCACGACAATAACCACGACTATGACTATAACAACCACGACTATGATTAGAACACCCACGACCATGATTATAACAACTACGACCATGATCATAACCACGACCATGATTATAACAACAGCGACTATGATTGTAACAACCACGACCATGATTATAACAACCACGACCATGATTATAACAACCACGACTATGATTATAACAGCCACGACTATGATTATAGCAACCACGACCATGATTATAACAAACACGACCATGATTATAACAACCACGATTATGATTGTAACAACCACGACCATGATTATAACACCTACGAACCATGATTATAACAACCATGACTATGATTATAACACCCACGACCATGATTATAACAACCACGACTATGATTATAACAACCATTACCATGATTATAATAACCACGACTATGATTATAACAACCACGACTATGATTTAACACCTATGACCATGAACAAACCACGACCATGATTAAAACAACCACGACCATGATTATAACAACCACGACCATGATTGTAACAACCACGACCATGATTATCCCTATACCATAGAATAGCCGTGTGTTCTGCGTGTATTTGTTCTGTGAAGCCGAAACGGCTCAATCGTTTATCATCAAACTTGTGGAAAAATCGCAAAAATTCGTAGAGTGGAACAAACCTGGTCCCATGTCGATGGTTTCTGTAGGAAGGCATTAATTAACCATTGTATTTACGCTGGAAAACGATGTCGCTGTACGCTGTCAGCATTCCGGCGGTTGCGCGCTAATCGCACGAGCGTTCGAACTTTCTCGCTTTGGTAAACTGTACCACCAGACTTGCCACCGGGCAAGAAAGGGCCCATGATCACTTGAATAATAACTAGGTGGGAGAAGGTTATACTATAAGGCATTTCAACATAGTAACAGTGCAAAAGGTAAGATTGGTTGCGAGTGAACACACGTGTGTGTGTGTGTGTGTGTGTGTGTGTGTGTGTGTGTCACATAGGGTGGTGGAATGCGTCTAGTGTGGCAGCATTATGTTAGTGCTAAGTGCCACCATCCCGCTTTCAGCTACTGCCGCTGGCTAGCCCTCGTGCGAAACAGGAAACAACTTGCATAACAGTCTTCCCCTGCCAGTACAAGGCCTCCTCACCATCAAGACCCTGTTGTGCCTCCTCGTGCAACACACAGTAACTGGGTGCCTGTGGGCCCAGGCTAGACCAGCAGAGGATCTCGGAGTAGCAGGGCCCCAGAGGGAGGAGCATAGGCCCACTGGCATGTGGACACGTCCTGGCACTCCACAACCACTCTCCCGCTGCCTTGCGGATTAACCTTCATAGGTATAAGGCAACGGGAGTAAAACCCTGAACGAAAATGTGAGGGTGGACCCATGTATCAGGCACACTTGCTTACAGAGTTCCAACAAGAACCCAACGGAGGTATAGGCGAAAGAAAGCACAGGCTAATAAGACGAAACTCAATAAATTGGGCTATCGGCAGTCCAACCCTTCCCTCTCCCCAGTCGTTGCAATATTTGCACCACTGGACCAGGAAAAGGAAGAACAGATGTGTGGTTGCAGTCTGCACGCCTGCCTCACCACATAAATCAACTCACGCACATCCATCATCCAGCTCATCATACTCATCATGAAACCTTTATATCTCAAAAGTCATATGGCGACGGACGAGTGGGGATGGGGACATGCAGAGATGAATGCTGGGAGTCTCTAGTCACAAATCTGCACATGGGCAGCAAAAATAAGATGGTCGTTTATGCACTGGGATCTAGGCAGAAGTGCAATCCGGTCCTGTTTGTGTGACTGAGAAGCCCTCGAGGAGCCACTATACCACATGGGGAGGGGGCTAGAAAGTGCTCTAAACATAGCCTGCATCCTGAAGTACCAACCTGACTGGGCAACCGCACCCAGTAAGGTTATCCATATGGGGTCGAAAACACACTTATAATCAAAGATCAAACAAAACAAACTATACAATCTCTGTCGTTGCATGGAATGTGAGGACCCTTCTGGATAATGACACAAATGAGCATCCTGAAAGAAGAACTGCCCTTAAAGAGCTGGCTAGGTATAGCATCAGCAGCTATTAGAATGAGTCCCAGCTCCCAGACGAGGGTCGACTCACAGAACGGGGCTTTCTTCTAGAAGGGTAAGCCTGCTCCAGAGAGAAACCATTTATGGAGTTGACGTTGCCACCCGCCAACGCATCCTACACAGGCTAACTGAAATGCCTGTTGGGATCAACGAGAGCCCGCTTAGAGTCCCACTGAATAACTCCCGTCAAGCCTTTTCATCAGTGCATACGCCCCAATACCTTGTTTGGGAAGGCCGACAAGTTCAGGTTCGTGGCAACACCCACGATCCAAACACTGGCATCTCATTAACTACATCAATGTCAGAGAAAGAGATCGCTGAGATGTCCTCATAACCTGAGCAATGTGTGGCTCAGACCACTTTAACTTGATCAAAGGCTCGTCAGACCCAGACTCTCACTTCATGTCGTCCCAAAACGACGAAGGCAGCAAGCCTCAGAAGAGGATTTAACACTAAGCATCTGGAGGATCCAGCAGTAGTACATGGTTTCAGAGAGCAGCTCGTACACGGGGTTAAAAACAACCCGACAACAAACAACCCAAATTCCAGTGCCGAATGGAGTATTCTCGATACTGCCATGACAAAACCTGCAGGAGAGACCCTCGCACATTGAAAGAATACACCAGGACTGGTTTGATGAAAATAACCCGTAAATCAACATACTAGTTGACGAAAACGCGGTGCCTTAACTGACTGGCAGAAAAATCCTCAGTCTCACGCCAAAGCTGATACTTACCGCAAAGAAAGCGGCGGCCCAGCGGGAACTTCGCAATGTAAAGAACGACTGGTTGAAAAATAAAGCTCGTGAAACACAAAAATTTGCAGATCAGCACAAGATTGAATTCTTCAATTCTATAAACACATTTTATGGGCCAATCATTCGTGGCACAGCCTCTACTCAACAGATGGTAAATCATTAACGACGATGAAGTCCTCCTTCAGCGCTGAAAAGAGTACTACGATTCACTGCTCAACCGAAACGCCGATGTGGATGAACTGACTACCCAGCATCCAGAGCTGACCCACCCCAGCATCCTTCATCCTGATGAGATAGCTACTGCCGTCAAACAGATGAAAATAACAAAGCCTCAGGGCCTGATGGAATACCAGCCGAGGTGTATCAAGCAGGAGGACCTCTGCTTACCAACAGTCTCCACCTCTCCTGGAGAATTTTTGGGAAAAGGAGAAACTCGCTCATAAAGACGCCTCCATCGTCAATATTTATAAGAACAAAGGAGACCGGTCAGACTTGGCAACTACCGTGGATCTCACTGCTGTCCATAGCCGGAGTCCTCTTAAACAAACTTCTTCCTGAGGTGAAAATCCTCCCCAAAATTTTAGTGTGGTTCTCTACAATCACGTGCAGGTATCACTGACATGATTTTTGCTGCCCGCCAGATACAGGAAAAGTTCAGAGAACAGCGTCTCATAGCCTGTACATGGGCTTCATCGAGCTTACCGGATTTCGACTCGGTCAACAGGGTAGCCTGGCGGACCCTTTGACTGCCCAATTATCATCGCCAGATGAGGCAACTCCACAATGGCATGAACGGCAGTGTCGTGTACAATGGCACCCAGTCTGAGTTCTTCCCCATCTAAACGGGATAAGACAAGGATGTACAGGCCCCAACTCTTCATTTTCGTTGCCTTCCTTACTCAGCCAATGCTAATTTAGAAGTCGGGGTTGACATCCAATACCCGATGAAGGAACTTTACAAGATAAGACAACTCCAGACAGGAAAAAGGTGCTGGCGACCCACAGAAGATCCTGAACACCTATTCAGATGTGTATGCACGCTTCGTCGTTGGAGGTGAATGTACAAGACTAAATTCTCTTTCAGCCTGCCCCTGGTTCAACCACACCTCCACCATCCGCCCAATTTAAGTGCACTACCCTCTAATGTTACCCACTTTCAGTATCTCGGCTCCTACCTGTCCACCACCGCAAACATCGATGAAGAGATTCAGCATCACATCAGATGTGCATCTCAAACCTTTGTCAGACTCTATACCTATATCAGCTGTAGTAAAATTATCTACAAAGTAACACGTATATAGAGCAGTAGTCCTCCCCACTCTACTATTTGGCAGCTAGACATGTGTTACATAAAGGAGGCACCTTAAGGCACTTGAAAACTTTCATCAACATAGTCTACATTCCATCTTCCAAGTTCGCTGGGGAGACAAGAGAACAAATAACAGTATTCTCGCCAACACCAACTGTAGGAGCATCGAGGTTACCATTACCCATGAACAACTACATTGACTGGCCATGTTACCAGCATGGACGACAGTTGACTCCAAATCAGATACTTTACAGTCACCTAACGAATGGTAAATGCAATGCTGGCTGGCAACGGAAAAGGTATAAGGATGGTCTTAAGATAAACCTGAAGTGCCAAATCGACCCCCTCACCTGGGAGACGATCACTCCACACCGTAGAGCTTGAGGAGCACCACACGAGGTGTCAATACTTTCGACTTTTGCGATTGCATACCGAGGCAGTCAAGCGCCAGAGCAGGAAAGAAGCTGCCGCCGCCCCTGCCTCATTAGATGTAGTCCTCCGCACAAGCAACATCTGTGGACGACTCTGCTGGTCCCGCATCGCCCTCTCTCGAGCCTCAGAGCTCACTAACTACAGATCATTGTATCATAGCTGGATGATCGTCATACTCGATTCCGAGTAGCAGCAAAGTAGGAGTAGTAGTAGTAGTAGTAGTAGTAGTAGTAAGCTCACGCACCCTCACGGACCCCATAATAGCCCAGAATGCAACAGAAGTGGATACCAGCGAAGTAAATAAGATTCGTAGGTCCATTACGACAGATCGACAGCACTGCCAAATGATAAGTTGCAGCAACTATTGCTCCAGGTACCAGAAAATTTGAAAACAAAGTAGCTATAGCGCAGGAGGTGGGCGCTCGAACTCGTTAACTACGTTACCGATAAAGGCAAATGGTTTCAGTCTTAATAAACAAGAATTTACAGATGCCATTGCTTTAAGGTACGGTCGGCCAGTAGAAGGTTTGCCCTCCCAATGCGTGTGTGGCTCTTCTCCTATGATGGCGATCACGCCATGGTGTGCAAGAAGGGGGCTTCATATGCATGAGGCATGACGAGGTAAGGGATCTCACAGCAAATATGTTGAAGGAAATCTGCCGGATGTCATGGTAGAACAGACCCTCCTTCCATTGGATGGTGAGATCTTCCAACACAGGACTTCAAACACATCTAACGAAACCCGTGTGGACGTCAGTGCTCGAGGATTCTAGACTCGACAGCGAGCTTTTTCGACATCAGGCTTTTTGATCCCATGGCCGCATGTCACCGTAACCCAGCCCTCGATGCTGCACATAGGAGGAACGAGAACAAGAGAAGGGCATATGGGAGAGAATTCAAAACGTTGATCAAGGCAGCTTCACTCCTCTAGTTCACAACCCTGGTATGGGAGTGCAAGATGTTTCTACGCCAGACTCGCGGAGTTGATCTCCGAACAGAAGCAGCAGCCCAGAAGTTATTACAGCCTGGATGAGATGTCGACTGTCTTTCTTCTGTCGGCTTTGCTTTGCCTCAGGGGAACGAGAGCTTGCCCCAACCGACAACTGCTGCAGATATTGACTATGAGGCTACTGTCACTGAATGCCGCATAGATCTGCGGCTCAACTAATTTAACACAGACAGGATAGCTACTTATGTATTAGGATATTTAATAATAAGGTAATTAAATGGTGGCGAAGGTGTGGCTATTGGGGAGGCTGGAGGCCACAATAAAAAAAAAAAAAAAAAAGTAGTAGTAGTAGTAGTACTAACTAATCCAGAGGAGGTTGCTGCCACTGAATATCAAAATTCTTAAGCTCACGGCAGCCCCCACGGACCACATAAATAGCCCAGAATGCAACAGGGTGGATACCAGCGAAGTAAATAAGATTCGTAGGTCCATTACGACAGATCGACAGCACTGCCAAATGAAAAGTTGCAGCAACGATTGCTGCAGGTTCCAGAAAATTTGAAAAAGTAGCTATAGTGCAGGAGGTGCGCCTGAACTGGTGAACTACGTTACCGATAAGGGCAAATGGTTTCAGTCTTAATAAACAAGAATTTACAGATGCCATTGCTCTAAGGTACGGTTGGCCAGTAGAAGGTTTGCCCTCCCAATGCGTGTGCTCTTCCTATGATGGCGATCATGCCATGGTCTGCAAGAAGGGGGCTTCATATGCATGAGGCATGACGAGGTAAGGATCTCACAGCAAATATGTTGAAGGAAATCTGCGGGACGTCATGGTAGAACCGACCCTCCTTCCATTGGATGGCGAGATCTTCCAACACAGGACTTCAAACATCTAACGAAGCCCGCGTGGACGTCAGTGCTCGAGGATTCCTGGACGGGACAGTGAGCTTTCTTCGACATCAGGATTTTGATCCCATGGCCGCATGTCACCGTAACCTAGCTCTCGATGCTGCACTTAGGAGGAACGAGAACGACAAGAGAAGGGCATATGGGGAGAGAATTCAAAACGTTTATCAAGGCAGCTTCACTCCTCTAGTGTTCACCTGGTGGGATGGGACCAAGTGCAAGATGTTTCTACGCCAGACTCGCGGGGTTGATCTCCGAACAGAAGCAGCAGCCCAGAAGTTATGTTACAGCCTGATGAGATGTCGACTGTCTTTCTCTCCTTCGGTCGGTTGTTTTTGCCTCAGGGGAACGAGAGATTCTGCCCCTAATCTGACAACTGCTGCAGATATTGACTATGAGGCTACAGTCACTGAATGCCACATAGATCTGCGGCTCAACTAATTTAACACAGATAGGATAGCTTTATGTATTAGGATATTTAATATTAAGGTAATTAAATGGTGGCGAAGGTGTGGCTATTGGGAGGCTGAGGCCACGTTTAAAAAAAAAAAAAAAAAGTAGTAGTAGTAGTAGTAGTAGTAGTAGTAGTA
>NW_024743844.1:0-26224 GCF_018991925.1 Homarus americanus | reverse complement strand
CTACTACTACTTTTTTTTAAATGGCCTCCAGCCTCCCCCAATAGCCATACCTTCGCCATCATTTTATTACCTTAATATTTTAAATATCCTAATACATAAGTAGCTATCCTTGCTGTGTTGAGTTAGTTGAGCCGCAGATCTATGCGGCATTTAGTGACTGTTGCCTTATAGTCAATATCTTCAACTGTTGTCGGCTTTAGGGCCGATGCTCTCGTTCCCCTGAGGCAGAGCAAAGCCGACCTAAGGAAAGAGAAGGACAGTCGACATCTCATCCAGGCTGTAACATAACTTCTAGGCTGCTGCTACTGTTCGGGTATCACCTCCGCGAGTCTGGCGTAGAAGCATCTTGCACTTGGTCCCATCCCACCAAAGGTTGTGAACACTAGAGGAGTGACGTTGCCTTGATCAACGTTCTGAATTCGCTCCCCGTATGCCCATATCTTGTCGTTCTCGTTCCTCCTGTGTGAGCATCGAGAGCTAAGTTATGGTGACATGCGGCCACGGGATCAAAAATCCTACAAATACCACAACTACTACAATCTTCTATTGTCTCTAAAACCCCGTAAACGATATGTTCTTTAACGTATTGTAACGACACATTTTGATAGACGAATATTTCTTAATCTTCCACAATTATATTTACGTTTAGTTTATTCTCTCACCTGTTGCATGTTTATATAATACTGATGTGACGAATTCCTTCTTGTGTTGCAATTTACATGTTTTTTTATTCATTCGTACGTTTCTCCCTTTCTTTGTCTCTGTCTCTCTCACTCGTCTGTTTCTCATTTCTGTCTATCTACCTGTTGTATATCTCTCGCTATCTATCTCTCACTAACTCTTTCTCTACACTATCTCGCCCATTTTGTCTTTATTTCTTTCCTTATTACCCTCCTCTGCAACTTTCTTTGTCTATCTATCTATCTATCTATCTATCTATCTATCTATCTATCTATGTCTCTGTGTCTCTCTCTCACTTACTGTCAAGTGCTGCACTTGAAATCCCTCCTGGAATGTATCGTCTCACACAGTAAGTTGCAACAGTCGGGCGTCACGTGAAAGGCGACCTGTACCAGTGGTTGGAAGGTCGGGTATACCCAGGTTATGTTAGTATATCGGAGTATGCCAGGTCACGTACGGTAGCTAGAATATATTGGGTCTCGCGAAGTATGTCAGATCATGTAGTGGAAGTATATTGAGTACGTTAGGTCACTTTGAATATGCCCAATATACTGAAGTACAAGGTTTACCAGTTCTTGTGAGTATGTTGGAGTATAACAGGTAATTTATCTAGGATTATTTGGTCTTTTAAGTTTGATAGAATACGCCAGGTTACTTGAATATGCTTAATATGCTAAAGTATGCCAGTTCTCTTAGTATAATGGGATATATTAGTTCATTAACCTATTGAGTTGCTGAGGTACATTAAATCACTTAAATATGTTAGATTATGCCTAGTATGTTAAAGTCACGTGAGTATGCAAAAGTATACCAAGTTATATAGCAAGTATAAAAAAATAAAGTATGTTTGATTATGTCAGGCGATGTAGATTAAACTCGTGGTATCTCTCTCTCTCTCTCTCTCTCTTAATACAAGCAGGAATGAAGAGAATCTAGACCAACTGAGTCTTTGGTAAATAGTATTATGTAGCGACGATAGAATCTTAAATGTAGTGATCTTTAAAGAGCAAGACTGCTAGATGTGTTAACCCCCACCTTCTCCTCTCCCCCCTCTCTCCTTCCCTTCCTTTTTCTCCATACATCTTTCTCCTTCCTCTTCACCCAACACCCCTCGACCCTCGATCACCCAGACTCTAGGCCTTGAGGAAGGTGTGTGAGTTGGGTGTGACAGGTGAACTCAGTGGCAAGTTCTCATGTGTGTGTGTGTGTGTGTGTGTGAAGATCATACACGCACGGTACAGTATTTAGTATTTCGTTTCTTTTTACATCCAATTCTCTAAAAATAATAAATATGATAATAATAATGACAATAATGATGATGTTAAGGCAAAGCAGTATCTTCAAGCCATATCAAACAAGACCTGGCCTACTGTGATCTTCTTACAGGCTGATTGTGATATGGTATCTTTCTGTTATCTCTCTACAGGACATCGACTACAGTTATCTCATCCTCCTTTACACACCTATACAAGTACAGCTGAGGTACATTCTTGTTTTGGTTAATTCTCTACTAAGCAGTTTCTCTACTTACCCAGCTAAAATACATTCCCTTTCAGACTAATCTTCTGCATAGTTTCCCCTCAAACAGTTATTTACTTCCTAGTTCAAACACATCTGGATACATTCTGGTGTATAAGCTTCATATGCTGCGCATATTCTTAACACATGCTCTTCGAACACCTTCAGATATATCTCTTCCAAAGGGCATCGGCCAGAGATAACAAACGCCACGTCCTCTGGGAGATAAACTGCTGCGGTCACTAACACTCGCTCTAGTTCACTACAGGACGCCGCCGTGACGTCAGAAGGTTATTTTCTTTGGCTTGGATGATTTTCCTTGTATACTTTTATATAATTTATTTTATCTTTTTCCTTGTATACTTTTATATAATTTATTTTATTTTTTTTATAACAATAGTTTTTTGTTTTATATTTCCATTAATCATATACGAGTTTATACAGAATTAAACTGCGTAATCCAAGTGATGTCTCACAAGCGCAAGATATAGTTTTAAGATGATCTCGCCTGTCTTGTGACTAACACTCCTTTGTATGAACCCAAGTACTTTATTAGCCTTGTTTCGAGCAAATACACATTGATTACTTGGCTTAAGATTCCTACTTATCATTACTCCTAAATCTATCTCGCAGTCGGATTTCTCAATAACATCGTTGTTCATCTGGTATCTGGTTTCCCTGTTTACATCTCCTATACTGAGTACTTTACATTTGTCCTCATTGAATTTCAGCTGCCATTTTTCAGACCATTCGAAAAATTTGTTTAGATCTTCCTGTAGTGTTGCGGAGTCCTCATCAGATTTAATTGCACGTCCTGTTTTAGTGTCATCAGCAAATTTACTTATGTTGCTGTCTACACAGATATCTATGTCGTTTATGTATATAATAAATAATAATGGTCCAAGTACTGAGCCTTGGGGAACTCCACTAGTGACGTTGCTCCAATTGGGTTTAGTGCCGTTAATGCTCACTGCTCACTCGCTGTTTCCTGCCCTGTAACCACGCCCTAATCCATTTTAGAATATCTCCTTTAATGCCATGAGCCTCCACTTTTCTTATTAGTCTTTCGTGGGGGACTCTGTCGAAGGCTTTGCTAAAGTCGAGATATACCACATCATAATTGTGCCCCTCGTCCACTGATTCGAAAACCGATGAAAAGAATGTTAATAGATTAGTTAGACATGAGCGCCCGCTTGTGAAGCCATGTTGGGAATCATTGATCAACTTGTGCTTCTCCAGGTGATTTCGAATAGAGTTTGAAATGATTGCTTCCAGTAATTTGCCTACAATTGATGTTAGACTGATTGGAAGGTAATTAGAGGAAAGTGATCTATCTCCCTTCTTGAAAATCGGTATTACATTCGCTATCCTCCAGGATTCTGGTACTACACCTGTTTTTAAGGACATGTTAAACAACTTTGCTAAGGCATACTAAGCTCTTCCTTACATTCCTTTAATACTCTGGCAAATATCTCATCGGGACCTGGTGACTTATTAGGCTTTAGTGTGTCTATTTGCTTACTAGCATCGTTACTAGTCACTACTATCTCGCTTAATTTATTTCTTCACTATCTCTGTATAGAGTCGGTGCCTCGGGTATCATATTTAAATTTTCGGTGAAAACTGTTGAAAAGTATTTATTCAGATTATTGCTCATTTCTCCGTCGTTATCAGTTAGCTCGCCGGTATCTGATTGTATTGGTCCAATCTTATCTCATGTTTTAGTTTGATACATATGATAGAATCCCTTGGGGTTTGACTTCGCCTCCCTTGCTATCTTCAGTTCATTATTCCTCTTTGCTTTTCTTATCTCGGTCTTAAGTCAAAGTTGTCTGCAGTTGATCATCAATGGATTCCATCTGCCGTGGAAGCTTGAGCGGTCCGCGCAATCCATATATTATATTCACCACGTCTTCAACAATAAGAACGCGTCCAAGGGGTGCAACAAGCGCACCTGGCTTAGGGACATCTGTGGACATATTCGTCAACACAACAGTGCCACAAAGCAGTAGGAGCAGCACAATGATGATCCAAGCCATTCTGTAAGAGTTTCAATCCAGCCAGGGAGAAGGAGACGAACCAACAGCAGGGGTGACAACAATATCAGGCAGGAGGTCGTGTTCCTGAAGGGCTCGGATGAGTGACCCTCGCCACTGTCTTCTAGATGGAGGTCGGCCTTGGACAGCATGAGTCAAGTTGGCTTGGACATAGTTGCCCCGAGGATCACAGGCCAAGTTCGGTATATAGGGAAGTAGAGCGTGTCTGCTGACGAGCCCCAAGGATGATACGAGCAGCTTTACTCTGGATAACTTCGAGACGGTTGACAGCAGTCCGACTGATGTTGACGAGGGCAGGGGCGGCGTAGTCGACACAGGAACGAACAAAGGACTTGTACTTGGTGAGAAGTACAGGGATGGTGGCACCAAAGGAACCCCTGCACATGGTAGAGAGGGGAGCGAGACACAGAAAGCAAATGTCTCTAAGATAGCGGACTTCAGGGATCTATAGGTGACAAATGAGAGACATGATTAATATAAAAGTGTGTCACAACTAGAAGTAGGTCACACCGCTGAATAGGGTTGGCTGGAAAAATAAGGTAAAAGCAGCAGGAACATATTTTATCATTAGTTAAACTCTTATAGGTAACCATAAATGTTGCCCAGTTAATGTTATATGCATTCAAAATATTTTTTTTAACATTTACAGATAAAAATGACAAGACAATAATTCAAACGATCTATTCTTTAGATTAAAAAAAAAATATGCATAACACGTAACTTGTCCGGCATGGGTGTCACCAGGTCTCCACCACCTCCGGTCTACCCCTGTAGTTTTCTCTCTCTGTCTGTTAATGTGTACCATTATGTCAAATAATGTAAAACTTGATTGGATAAATGTTTTCGTTAATGTATTAAACAAAACAATGATATCCTTTCCCGGTCCTTATTGGGAAATGGAAGTATCAGAGCTCGATTGTTGAACTGCTTGGGTGCTTGTTTGTGTGTAGGGGCTATGTATGACCAGTGGAGCCACTGCTTGAAATATGTTGCTATACAGTATATTGAAAATTTCACCCTAACCTTGAAAACTTGAGGAAAAAAATTGAAAACCTCTCATACATTGAAAAATCATGTTATTTTTTATATTTTTATATATCTTTTTATATTAAAGAATCATAGTTAACTTAGTTATGACAACGTTCTATTGGCACTTAGTTTGGTAAGTAAGTTGGCATCCCTAGACCCATGATTCGCCGATTTCGCATCTCTAAACAACGTGAATCCTACATTTTTTCATTTAGCAAGAAATGTTAAATATATTTTTTTATAGTGCTGCAGTGTAGAAACAACAATTAAAATTAATTAATTAGTAGGCTACACTAAACTATTCCTACAGTACAATAGGTCTACTTGTTTAGCTACTAAGTAAAATCTCTTCTTTGATTTACTCAGATAAAACTTTACTTAGTCTCGTCTCAAACCGTCCAACGAATAGATTTCGATTTCCTTAGCAATGCAGAATGCCGAGTGTCTATTTTTATTTGGTTGTCTATTATTTTCTTGTATATTTTATATTTTTTGTACAGTCACGAGTCATAATAACAAGAACACCCTGCTCGAACGGAAGGTGAGACTAGGTGGCCTTTCTGGACGACAGCTCACCATGCTGACAACAATGCGACACACAAACGAACACACGCCAGACGATAGTTTGACCAATGGTTGTTTCCCGCTCGTCACCACGGACAGAGCTTGGGAAACCATTGATAAATAATAATATAGATACATCGCCAATTCTGTATTACCATTAATGTTAATGCAATAAGAAATAACTTCATGTTAAAGCAAAGTTGCACTAACTGAAAAATCAACTCCATATATCAAAAAGGTATTGTTGACAAGTAATTTGGCATTTAAAGCTGGTGGTTGGAGTAATACCAATAGTATATTACTGTACTGTGGTGTTTGTGGCACCGTGAGTGTCCAGTTAGTGCCTCTATTTGTTATATTATATGAAGGTGTCCTGAGCTCTGGATTGCGACATGTAATACGACCTAAATATCTACAAGGATAACATACAGTATACTGTACTTGTCCATATAATACCTAATAGAAACATATTTCACCTCACGATGTGTAAATGAAGGTCCCTTATTATTTGACTGCTGACCATAGTGTGTTATATGCCATAATTATGTCACATTTTATTATCTTATTGGCATGATAACATAATGGATGTCATCAATGGGAGGAGGGGACGGGTTTGTAGGGGTGCTGCAGGGCGGGAGATGGGTATGGCCAAGGGCGGATGGGATCGAGCAAGGAAGTTGGGGAGACCTCGGACAGGGATTGTGCTTGGGGTAGGAGACAAGGCATGGTTGGAGGATATATATTGCCATGAAATGTGTCTTGTTTAAGCCACCCTGTATATACCAAAAAGGTTCTTTTTACGAAACATGATAACAGGATAGTAGGTAGTAGGCAGCTATCAAACAGGGTGATACTACCGGCTGGGAAGATATTGGAAGCATAATGTGTTGTCTAATAGTAGACCCTGCTGCCATATGGCATCACGAAACTTTTGCCGATCTGACTTTCTGCTTCATTTACACACAATTACAGGGTCTCAATTCTTTCTCTTACTTTGACAACACAGCATACATACTGTATATCGTTTCTCACTATTGATCTTTTTTTTAATTTTTGTATTTCTTTACGGTTCATTTTTGTTATAATTATTATTATTATTATTATTATTAATATTATTAATATTATTATTATTATTATTATTATTATTATTATTATTATTATTATTATTATTATTATTATTATTATTATTATTGTTGTTGTTGTTGTTGTTGGTGTTGTTGTTTAATTCATAATTTTGTAGTTTTTATTTTAGATTTTATTTATTATGAACTAATTATCATTATTATTATTATTGTTATTATTATTACATTTTCGCCCCCAGGCCCCGTGTGGGTCAGTTACCTGTGTCCGGGTGGGCTAATCCCCCCTCCCCCCCCCCAAAAAAAAAGATCAAAGTAAGGGTTGACCTGGTATCAAGCCACAGTGTTACAATAGGATGCAAACTGAACACATGATAACCTTGGCATTAAACCTTATTACTTGTATTAAAAGGCTATATTTATGTTCTTGAATGAGAACATATTACCCTTTCAAATTACACTCTGCAAACCAATACAATCGCTTATTTTACGTTCAGGTGTCATGTGTTAATACTAGCAATATTATGTAAAGTAGGCCGTGTCTAACTCACAAAGACTCACATGTTCATTTACTCAGCACCGATCGCTAACGTGACACCATCCCTTCGTTATTCCACCGAATGTATTTATCACAGTATGGTAGACAAATATATTGCTACTGTAGAAAATATGCCAATCGTAATGCAAACAACAATCCGTGACGCCACCTCCATGAACATGAAAAAATACTAACGTGAATGTATTGAGGCCGGTTTCGAGCAAGCTTCATGACAGTGACCGAAACATCAATCTTCGAACACAAGTCATTCTTATAGCTCCATGAGGCGACACCGCACTAGTTGGCACTGATCGCCTGACTTGGTAATTGCAATACCCGTTCCGTTTGTTCAGTCTAGCATCTAGATTCTAGACCAGTGGTTCTTAACCTGGGGGGGCGTCAGTAATTTCCAGGGGGGGTGCAAGCCCTAGGGAAAAAGTAGGAATTTCTCTAATTATAAGTATAGTTTTTATTCTCTTAACAAGAGCGTGGGCTAATATTGAGAAGTTTATGAAAAAATGCAAAAGTATCGCCTTATAACTTTAGTTTTCTATAGGCTACTTTTTTTACTTAGGGCTTACCATTTTCTGTGCTTATTGACCCCCCTCCCTATCCCTCGAAACCCATGGGGGGGGGGAGTTAACTCGTCCTGGACCTGTATACTGCTCGTTGGTGACTGGTGAGCCCCGTTCTCTCCCAGTCTTCTGCACACGTCCGTGGCAATAATTCCTCTTCTCTCACATTTATTCAGTTAAGGCTGTTGAGGTATGTTTTATCCCAGTTGCTATATTTACCTAAAAATAGTAAGCAGCCATAAGTTTATTGGTGAATTGTGAACACGCATGTGTTGCTCTGTTGGTTATTCTCAAGTTTTGAATTCCGTTTGCATTTTATCAGAAGTTGGTGGTGCTTAAAATCATGTGGTGGTAACAGGTGGTTATGGTAAAGTTGTATTTATGATGATATTGATTTGTTTCTTAATAATCATGTGTTTATGATCATGATGTGTTTACTATAATGTTGTGGTGTTTGTTAATATTTACTTAATAGTTATGTGGTGGTGTTTATGATCATCTAGTGGTGCTTATGATCATGTTGTAATCATTGATGTTTGTTAATAATCATGTGGTGTTTATGATCATGTGATGTTTGTTAATGATATGGTGGTGTTTATGATCATGTATGATTGTAGTCAATTGTAGTGTTTACGAACTTTACGATCATATGTTTGTTTTTGATCATGTGGTTGTGATCATCATGATGTTGTGGTGTTCATGAGCACGTGGTGATGTTTATCTTACCTTACACGTGCCTTATGTTTTGTTCACAGATTTGTGTTGTCCACTGCACATCAAATAATTCGCAATGAGTGCAAAGAAGCGGAAGTATCTTGACGAATATATTCGATTTAGATTCGTGTCTCTCCAAAAGGGTGACACAGAGGTCCCTCAGTGTGTGATATGTTACAAGACTCTGAGCAATGATGGAATGCGGCCCTCATGCTTGGAACGCCACTTGAGAACAACACATCCTGCTCTAGCTGACAAGCCCAAGGCATTCTTTGAAACAAAAAGACACTCCTTGAAGCAAGTTAAGTTGGACGGCAGTGGGGCATTTCGGCAACAAACTTCAAAGGTTGTTGAGGCTTCCTATGAGATCGCCATGTTGATTGCAAAGAGCAAGAAGAGCCATAACATCGGAGAGTTTCTCATAAGACCAAGCATACTCCGTGCAGCAGAACTCGTTCTGGGGAAAGATAGTGCAAACAAGCTTTCCCAAATTTCACTATCAAACGATACAGTCAAAGGAAGGATCGATGAATTGTCTCAAGACACCAAAGATCAAATTCTCGACCAAGTAAGAGATTCTCCTGTTTTTGCCATCCAGTGCGACGAAACGACTGACATCGCTCAGTGTTCTCAGCTACTGATGTATGCTCGTTTCGTGTCAGGCAACAGTGTAAAAGAGGAAATGCTGTTCTGTCACCCCATGGAAAGTTGTACAACAGCAGCAGCTATTTTTCATGATGTATCAAACTTCTTTCAGGAAAACCAACTTTCGTGGGACTCGCTGGTAGGGGTGTGCACTGATGGAGCTCCAGCCATGCTTGGTCTGCAGTCTGGACTCATTACAATGGTGAAAGAAAAAAATCCGTCTGTTGTAGGTACACACCGCATACTTCATCATGAATCCTTAGTATCCAGAACTTTACCTGCTGAAATGAGGGATGTCCTGAACGTGGCTATCAAGGTAGTCAACTTTATCAAAGCTGGAGCCTTAAACAGTCGTCTCTTCAAACTGCTGTGTAAGGATATGGAATCTGAACATGAAACCTTGCTTTTTCACACGAACGTACGATGGCTATCAAAGGGGAACATGCTTGGACGGCTTTATGAACTCCGAGAAGAAGTAGCAATATTTCTTGATTCGAAGTAGAAGGCAGATCTCCATGACAAGTTCCCGCCTGAAGGCTTTCAGCTATCTCTAGCTTACCTGGTGGACATCTTCGAAGCGTTGAATGCTCTCAACCTTAAACTACAAGGGAAAAACATCAATATCATCATGCACCAAGACACCATTTGAACCTTCATGGCCAAACTCGACCTCTGGAAGCGTCTAATTCAGCAGGGAAATACAGCCAGTTTTAGTAACTTGGATTCTGCTCTCATTCACGGTAACCTTGATTCTGAGTTAAAGAAACAAATAATCACTCATCTAACTGACTTGAAAACAGAATTCATCAGATACTTCCCAGAGATAGATGAGAAGTGTGAAGGCTGGAAATTCATCAGGAACCCATTTAAATGTGAAGTAGCTGATGTTTCGGATGAATTGCAAGAGAAGTTTCTTGAGTTGAAGTTCACCTCCACAGCTAAGGAAGACTTCAAAGAACTGGATGTTGAGACGTTCTGGGTCAAGTACCTTCCTATTTACCCTCTGATCTCACATCAGGCTCTTCGGATTCTAACTATGTTCGGACCCACGTATCTTTGTGAAGCTGCATTTTCCACGCTCGTTGCTGTCAAGACCAAGTACAGAAACAGGCTGAACGTTGAAGGGGATTTACGTTGTGCACTCTGGCATTCAACCACGCATTCAAGATCTAGTAGCTAAGAAGCAGTGTCAAGTATCTCACTAATTTACACTCAATAAAAAGACTAAAGACACAATATTTTTAATTTTTCTTTAAAATCTGGGAGGGAATTTTATTCATAGATGCAAGGGGGGCGTGGAGGGAAGGACCAATTCCTAGAGGGGGCGTGGTAGTAAAAAGGTTAAGAACCACTGTTCTAGACCATGCATCATACGAATTTGTAAAGGTTTAGTGTAGTGCAGAATGTGACCAAAGAATACCAGCATTTATTATTATTATTATTATTATTATTATTATTATTATTATTATTATTATTATTATTATTATTATTATTATTATTATTATTATATTTTCATCCCCAGGCCCTAATGTGGGTCATTGACCTGTGTCCTGGTGAGCTTATCCCGTGAAAAAAAAAAAATAAATAAATTATATATATATATATATATATATATATATATATAATCTATAATCAACGACCTCACCAGCAAGGATCGAACCCTTGACCTACTGGGTGTGACTAGGGAACGCTTACCGGCTAGGCCACAAGGACACTAAAAGCAGTTCTAGACTCTGTTATATTTCACACAAAGCCTGTTCATCGAGCTGATGGCGCCGTGAACCTCAATGGGAAACTGCCCGTGCCTCTTATGTGGTGTCAGTAGCATTTTACCGAATCCAGCTGGTATGAAACGTGAGGTACATATATATACTTCATTTTTAGTCCATATAACACGCGGACTTTGAACATATAATCAACGACCTCACCAGTCCGCGTGTTATATGGACTAAAAATGAAGTATATATATATATATATATATATATATATATATATATATATATATATATATATATATATATATATATATATATATATATATATATATATATATATACACAGTCGCGGTCTGACCACGTAAGAGGACAGACGTGTGCCTATAGGTGCTCCTGTCCTCCAGATCGTCACACAAAGGCCATCTCAGTCTCTACCTACCGTTTTGCCGGCAAGTGTTGGCAACGATGGGGGAGGGGGTGGGTCGACGTAAGCGCCCCAGGAAGAGGCGTCTCCTCTCTCATGGATACAGACATTTCTGAGATGGATAGTCATAGTGCATCCCACACACTGCAAGAGTCAGACCTCAGTAATAGTGACAGTAACAGTAATGTTTCTTTGGGAAACACTTGTCAGAATGGCAACACCAATGCCAAGGGCAGTGACTCTCCCCTCGACACTCACCCCTTTGCCAACCAACCAAGTAAATTGCATCTGCACTTCCCCAAGGACTTACAGAAAACCGTCGAGGAACGGTTTAATTGGACAACAAAGTATTGGAGACAACACGGTCTCACCAGTCAATTCCGAAAAGGTAAGAACCGTAACTTTATGAAGTGTCAGACACCCGAGGTCTATGAAACACTCAGTACTGTTGGATTTGACGGGGTTGTCCTCATGCCTCCACCTGCTGATGCAGCGGAATGTTGCCACATCCTAGTTAAACAGTTCCCCCTATACGCTGAAGTCGAAGATGCTCGTAACTTTAATCCACGTATACTCAGTATACGTTGACACTACCGAGGAAAGACCCCACAAGCAGCTGTCATAGTTAAATGGAAGGGGAGGGAGTGCCCAACCACTGCTGATACCCACCCAGTCCTCCCCCCACTGTACGCTGAACCATATCACCCCGGGCCTGTTTTTTGTGTCATCTGCTCCCATTGGGGTCACACCTTCACCGCCTGCTGCTGACATGATCGTCCCAGATGTCGCTTCTGTTCAGGTAACCATCACTCCTCCGTCTGTGCCATAAAAATCAAAGACCACTTCAATGGAGGTGTTGTGGGCTATGTTGTTGACCCCAGATGTTGTAATTGTGGTGGCTGGCACAATGTTGACTCACGACAATGCCCCAAACGTCCGTCTATCCCAGGAGAAAAACATCTCCGAAGGCTGCGTCAAACTCAACCTCTTCCTCAGCCTACCGAGCCACATCCCTCTGCGTCCCCTCTGTCTCCAGCAACGCCTTCTTCAACATCACCTGCCCCTGCCTGGCCTCACCTGGCTGCAACACAGCAGTCCCGGCCATCTCCTAACTCAACTACAACTGGGCCTCCTTTCCGTCTCTACTCTGATGCTGTCAGGCCTTGTGCCCCCACCGGTGCTCCCCCACAACCCCCCTCCGGTGACACGACACAGATCATATCCCTCTTACACGAATTTACCAACCGTATTGAAAGACTCTTTGATACCCTCTGTACCGCCATCTCCAACCTACACAGACTACCCCTGCCTCCAGCTGCTACCCAGTCACCCCCCTCTTCTGGTTTGACACAACCTGGCAGCCCCCCCCCTGTGTGCCCCTCATGCTCACGGCCTACTCCACCGCCACCTGACACCACTGCTGGCGTCCACACGGAGTCTGCCCCGTGGCCGACTGCCCCCGTCCACCCACCGCGCGCTCATGGACCTGAGGACACCACCCCCGGCTCCCCTTTCCCCACAGACATGCCAGCACCTGGGGCCCATCCACTCCAGTTCTCCACATCAATTGACCACCATGCTAACATGCTAGTGGACTATGTATCTACGCCAAGAAGGACGTCCCCTACCAACCTCTCGACGTCCCTCTTGAAGCCGACACTACCGACGTACACGCCATCACAATCACACTGAAAGGTATGTCCCTCAATATTGTCACTGCCTATGGCCTGGCACTTGACATTATTAGGGACTTGCCACGCTTTGCCATAAACATATAAATTGTACCAGGAAATTTCCCCCCACACACTCATCATTCTGTCACTTTATGTAACTTGCTGACAAAACCCATGACCCTTCAGGCTTTTACGCCCTTAATGCATGAGTCATGAAGGCAAGCATGAACTCCGCATGCTTCCCAGATGGGCACTGTAAACGCTTCTGAGCTTCACCTTGCACTGGATGTAAGGAGGTGCCCAATAAACTAGCCCCCTCGGGGGAAATCTAAAAAATCTCTCTCTCTCTCTCTCTCTCTCTCTCTCTCTCTCTCTCTCTCTCTCTCTATATATATATATATATATATATATATATATATATATATATATATATATATATATATATATATATATATATATGTATATATAATATACAATAGCACTAGGCGCGCGTGTGTGTGTGTGTTCTGGGCAGCCGAAACGGCACAATCGTTTTTCATCAAACTTGGTGGAAAAATCCCCCCCAAAAAATCGTAGAGTGGAACAAACCTGGTCCCATATCGATGGTTTCTTTAGGAAACCATTACATAACCATTTTATTTAAGCTGGAAAACGATGCAAGTCTACGGACTTGGCGCACCCCCATTCGCTGTACGCTGTCAGCCCACGATTGCAGTTATCTACGGCTCCCTCCTCCTCCCCTCACTTTTTTTCTTTGCCTACTTTTTTTTAATGTTGTTTGGATTAGTAAAGGAAGGAAGATGAGTAAATAGAAGAATCAAGAAGGGGAAACAGAAAATAGTTAGAGATAACATTTGGGGGGAAGCTGAGTTTCATCATGCGTCTGGATGCGCAGTTTCAACGTTACCAGACGACCTGACAGCTACAGTGTATACTTATTCCCGTGGCTCATGGAAAAGGAGAAGAGGTAAAAAGATAATAACAAGAATGCATGGAGAAGATGACTACAATAGACACAGGGTGAATATAGACAGTGAAACAGACAGGAGGTTGACAAAAATAGACAGATTCATACATGCACAAATAGATAATATGGCAACTAACATGACAGACAGACAGCTGACTTACTGGTTCACATTAGACAAACAGGCAGACACACGCCAACAACGGATAAGACAGACAGAATTGACGACACAAAGAGTACAGACCGGCTTACATTCAAACACCACGCAGACGAACAGACAGTTGCTATGGCAATAGACAGGACGGATAGACTTTAGACAGATAAGAAGGCATTTATAAACAAGAATAACACCAAATTGACCATAGTTGCGTCAGTGAGGGTAGGAGGTCTTACATCCACCAGCGTAAATAAGAATAACACCAAATTGACCATAGCTGCATCAGTGAGGGTAGGAGGTCTTACATCCACCAGCATAAATAATAAGACGCATTGAAAACTAACACCCTTTTGCGGAAAGAACATCGATGGTCGGTCAGTCATGTGAGATGGGCCTAAAACTGACTAACGTAGATGATGACTATGATGACTTAACACAGGTGATGACTTAAGCAGATGGTGACTAATCTAACCAGAATCAAGGTCACTTCTCTTCATAATATAATTGATCTCGGAATGATCATCGGTGATTCATAATAATTTTTTTTTTATGATTTTAACCTCTCCTTATGGCGAATATTTCTTTAATTAATTATTCTAACCTTTATCTATTCCTTCTTATAGTATATTTGATACTGTAAGTATCACGACCACGACCATGATTATAACAACCACGACCATTTATAACAACCACGACCATGATTATAACAACCACGACTATGATTATAACAACCACGACCAGGATTATAACAACCACGACCATGATTATAACAACCATGACCATGATTATAACAACCACGACTATGATCATAACCACGACAATGATTATGACAACCACGACGATGATTATAACACCCACGACCATGATTATAACAACTACGACCATGATCACAACCACGACCATGATTATAACAACCACGGCTATGATTTTAACAACCACGACCATGATTATAACAACCACGATCATGATTATAACAAGCACGACTATGATTATAACAACCACGACTATGATTATAACAACCACGACCATGATTATAACAACCACGACCATGATTACAACAACCACGACCATGATTATAACAACCACGACCATGATTATAACAACTACGACCATGATTATAACAACCACGACAATGATTATAACAACCACGACATGATTATAACAACCACGACCATGATTATAACAACCACGACCATGATTATAACAGCCACGACCATGATTATAGTAACCACGACTATGATTATAACATCCACGACTATGATTATAACAACCACGACTATGATTATAACAACCACGACAATGATTATAACAACCACGACTATGATTATAACAACCACGACCATGATTACAACAACCAATACCATGATTATAACAATCACGACCATGGTTATAACAACTACGACCATGGTTATAACAACCACGACCATCTTTCTAATAGGAATAGCCGTGTGTCTGTGTGTGTGTCTTTTCTGGGCAGTCGAAACAGCACAATCGTTTTTCATCAAACTTGGTGGAAAAAATGCAAAAAATTCGTATAGTGGACAAACCTGGTCCCATGTCGATGGTTTCTTTAGGGAGGCATTAATTTACCATTTTATTTATGCTGGAAAACGATGTCGCTGTACGCTGTCAGCCGGACAGCGGTTGCGCTCTAGCCAAGGACGAGAGTTCGAACTTTCACGCCTCGGTAAACTGTACCACCGGACTCGCCACCGGGCAAGAAGGACCCACGATCACTTGTCTAATATACTATAGGACTAGCCGTGTGTCTGTCTGTCTGTCTGTCTGTCTTTCTGTGTCTGTGCAGCCGAAACGGCACAATCGTTTTTCATCAAACTTGGTGGGAAAAATCGCAAAACATTCGCAGAGTGGAACAAACCTGTTCCCATGTCGATGGTTTCTTTAGGAAGCCATTAATTAACCATTTTATTTACGCTTGAAAACGATGCAAGTCTACGGATTTGGCGCACCCTCATTCGCTGTACACTTTCAGCACACAGTTGCAGTTATCGTACGGCTCCCTCCTCCTCCCCTCACTTTTTTTCTTAGCCTACTTTTCTTTAATGTTGTTTGGATGAGTAAAGGAAGGAAGATGAGTAAATTGAAGAATAAAGAAGGGGAAAGAGAAAATAGTTAGAGATAACAGGTGGGGGGACCTGAGTTTCATCATGCGTCTGGATGCGCAGTTTCAACGTTACCAAACCATTTTCGGACCTTACAGCTACAGTGTGTACAATATACTTATTCCTGTGGCTGACTGTACATGGAAAAGGAGAAGAGAGAAAAAGAAAATAACAGGAATGCATTGAGAAGATAGAAAGGGAGAAGAGAAGGAGAAGAATAGAGACTGAAGCATTATTATCCTTAAGAGGCGAGGAAAGGAGACGGGAAAGAGGGATAGTGAGAGGTGGAGGTATGAATGGAGGGATGGAAGGACAGAATAAGAATAGTATAGAAGGATAGTAGAGAAGGAGACTAGAGAAGGAGACAAAGGAAGGACAGCGATAAGTAAAGCAAAAATGAGAACAAGTATTTGGATGATAACATGTAGAAATTAGTCGGTTAAATTTAGGTAAAAAGAGTAAGAATAATGAGATAACACATTAAGAAGAAAGAGACACTTATTATAACAATGACGACCATGATTATAACAACCACGACCATGATTATAACAACCACGACCATGATTATAACAACCACGACCATGATTATAACAACCATGACCATGATTATAACAACCACGACCATGATAATAACAACCACGACTATGATTATAACAAACTATGATTATAACAACCACGACCATGATTATAACAACCACGACCATGATTATAACAACACGACCATGATTATAACAACCACGACCATGATTATAACACCACGACCATGATTATACGACCAACCACGACCATGATTATTTATAACAACCACGACCATGATTATAACAACCACGATAACCACGACCAACGACCATGATTTTAACAACCACGACTATGATTATAACAACCACGACCATAATTATAGCACCTACGACAATGATTATAACACCCACGACAATGATTATAACAACCACGACCATGATTATTAAAACCACGACTATGATTATAACAACCACGACTATGATTATACCAACCACGACCATGATTATAACAACCACGACTATAATTATAACAACCACGACTATGATTATAACAACCACGACTATGATTATACCAACCACGACCATGATTATAACAACCACGACTATAATTATAACAACCACGACAATGATTATAACAACCACGAATATGATTATAACAAACACGACCATGATTATAACACCCACGACAATGATTATAACACCCACGACAATGATAATAACAACCACGACCATGATTATAACAACTACGACCATGATCAAACCACGACCATGATTATAACAACAACGACTATGATTGTAACAACCACGGCCATGATTATAACACCCACGACCATGATTATAACAACCATAACTATGATTATAACACCCACGACCATGATTATAACAACCACGACTATGATTATAACAACCACGACCATGAATATAGCACCCACGACCATGATTATAACTACCACGACTATGATACACCCACGACCATGATTATAACACCCACGACCATGATTATAACAACCGAGACTATGATTATAACAACCACGACCATGATTATAACAACCAGACCATGATTATCTCATATACTATAGGAATAGCCGTGTGTCTGTGTGTGTGTCTGTTCTAGGCAGCCGAAACAGCACAATCGTTTTTCATCAAACTTGGTGGAAAAATCGCAAAAAATTCGTAGAGTGGAATAAACCTGGTCCCATGTCGAAGGTTTACATAAGAACATAAGAAGATAAGAATGGAGGAAACTGCAGCTGGCTTATTGGCCCACACTGGGCAGTCCCATTTACACCCAACTCCTTTGCTTGAAGCTCTTTAGGAAGGCATTAATTAACCATTTTATTTACGCTCGAAAACGATGTCGCTGTATGCTGCCAGCCTTCCGGCGGTTGTGTGCTAGCCAAGCGCGAGCGTTCGAACTTTCACCCTTTGGTAAACTGTACCACCGGACTCGCCACCGGGCAAGAAGTACCCACGATCATATATATATATATATATATATATATATATATATATATATATATATATATATATATATATATATATATATATATATATATATATATATATATGTTTCCTGTTTATCCTTTTCTTCCTGGTTCGTATTTACAAGTTTTTCTCGAACACCTAGGAACCGTCAAGCTCCTAAGCAAGACTAAGACCAGTGGTAATGTTCAGAGCCCTAGAGGAGATTTGCAGACGAGACCTGTACACGAGACCTGAACCGGAAACACAACCAAGAGACACATTTACCTCTCCTAAGACCACACACAACGGGTATTTGAAACTCCTGAAAGAAACGATTTAGTCTGAACGTTCACAAAACACAAATTTTACAAAGCAATATATATAAATATTTTTTTTTTTTACCCCCGCGTGGCCGAGTTGTAAGAGAATGAGAATCTCTTTTCCTGGTTCCTTTAAGCGCACTTCTCTTTGCTCGATCCTCCATGGCGTCTATGCTTCCAGAGAGAATTTATTCATAGTATCAATACATTCAAAAACATATGTTCTGTCTTCCTGTTTATTTTCGTGTCTATTTCACCCAGTTTTCGCCTTTCCTGACCTGACTGACTATGTTTTCGAGCGTGGGATTTTTTTTCTCCCATCAGCGACTTAATATTTGTCCAATGAGCGGCCAATCCTTGCTGACCCGTGTTTGAGGTGTATAGGATTGTAACGAGTAGTCAGGATATGTTTGGTATAGGATCGGGATGTAGGATAGATGCTAGCCAAGGTCCTCATCGTGTGTGTGTTTGTGTGTGTGTGTGTGTGTGTCAACAGGATTCGGTAAGGAAGGGGGTAATACGGAGGAGGGGGAGGATGTTGTTCTAAAGATTTACACACACACTTACACACACGCGCGCACACACGCGCGTACACACACACACACACACACACACACACACATTCACATACATACATACATACACACACACGTACACAGAGCCTTCAGGAGGTGCCTCACATTCCATCACAGATTAACTTTGAGCTATAATATGTGTCCCCTGATCAGCTGTTCTAGTCTCCTCCCTCTGGATCCCCTCCCCCCTTTCTCTCACTTCCTTCTACTTCCCCAACTGTCTCTCTACACCCTCTTCCCTCTGGATCCCCTCCCCCCTTTCTCTCACTTCTTTCTACTTCCCCAACTGTCTCTCTACACCCTCCTCCCTCTGGATCCCCTCCCCCCTTTCTCTCACTTCCTTCTACTTCCCCAACTGTCTCTCTACACCCTCCTCCCTCTGGGATCCCCTCCCCCCTTTCTCTCACTTCCTTCTACTTCCCCAACTGTCTCTCTACACCCTCCTCCCTCTGGATCCCCTCCCCCCTTTCTCTCACTTCCTTCTACTTCCCCAACTGTCTCTCTACACCCTCCTCCCTCTGGATCCCCTCCCCCCTTTCTCTCACTTCCTTCTACTTCCCCAACTGTCTCTCTACACCCTTCTCCCTCTGGATCCCCTCCCCCCTTTCTCTCACTTCCTTCTACTTCCCCAACTGTCTCTCTACACCCTCTTCCCTCTGGATCCCCTCCCCCCTTTCTCTCACACTTCCTTCTACTTTAACTGTCTCCACCTTCTCCTCTGGATCCCCTCCCCTTTATCTCACTTCCCTTCTCCTTTAACTGTCTCTCTACACCCTTCTCCCTGGATCCCCTCCCCTTGCTCTCACCCCCCTACTTCCCCAACTTTGTCTCTCTACACCCCTTCTCCTCTAGTCCCCTCCCCTTTATCTCACCTTCTACTTCCCCATGTCTCTCTACCCCTTCTCCCTCTGGATCCCCTCCCCTTATCTCACCCCTTCTACTTCCCCAACTGTCTCTCTACACCCTTTCCCTCTGGATCCCCCTCCTTTCTCTCACTTCCTTCTACTATGTCTCTCTACACCTCCTCCCTCTGGATCCCTCCCCCTTTATCTCTTCTTCTACTTCCCCAACTGTCTCTCTACACCCTTCTCCCTCTGGATCCCCCTCCTTTCTCTCACTTCCTTCTACTTCCTCAACTGTCTCTCTACACCCTTCTCCCTCTGGATCCCCCTTTCTCTGTCTACTCTCTTCTACCTCCCTAAGTTCATATTTCCTCCTTCCTCCCTTGCTTTCTCTTTTTCTTTCCTTCAATACTTTCTCCTTTCTCCTTCTTCCCCCTTTCGCTTTTCACTTTCACGCGCTCTTCCTGTACCTCCTCCTCCCTCCTCCCCCCTTTTCTCTTCCTTCTCCCCCTACATTCTCCCTCTTTCCTTTTTTTTCTCCTCCTCTTTCTAGCACTTCTTTCCCTTTGTTCGTCTTCCTCCCCTTCCTCCCTCCAAGTCTACCCCCCCCCTCCCAGTGCAGTTGCCGTCTATGTGGAGGATAACATAAAAATTATCCAGAATTGAATTTGCATAAGCACTTGCTGTCGCCGCCTTGTGTGTGTGCGTGTGTTTATTTATTTGTTTATTTATTTATTTTAATTTTTTTTATAATTTTTTTTACGGGGATTAGCCCACCCGGACACAGGGCACTGACCCATATTTGGGCAGGCGAAATATATTAATAATAATAATAATAATAATAATAATAATAATAATAATAATAATAATAATAATAATAATAATAATAATAATAATAATAATAATAATAATAATAATAATAATAATAATAATAATAATAATAATAATAATAATAATAATAATAATAATAATAATAATAATAATATAATAATAATAATAATAATAATAATAATAATAATAATAATAATAATAATAATAATAATAATAATAATAATAATAATAATAATAATAATAATAATAATAGTAACCATAAATAAATACAAAAATGAAAAAAAAAATCAAGAGTGAGAAACGATATACATTATGTATGTTATGTTGTCCAAGTAAGAGAAACAATTGAGACCCTGCAATTGTGTGTAAATGAGGCAGAAAGTCAGACCAGCAACCTGGGACTTGGTCACAATTTTCGTGATGCCATATGGCAGCAGGGTCTACCATTAGACAACACATTATGCTTCCAATATCTTCCCAGGCCGTAATACCTCCCTGTTTGGAAGTTGCTTAAGCTCTCGGTCATTTCCTTGTTGTAATATTTCTGACAACTTGTGGTTCACATTATGAGCTCAATTTATGAGTCATTCTCTCACAAGTGTCTCCAGTGTGTGAGTTAGTCCCTCCCATAACAAACTTTTATTTCCTCCACGTGAAGTAATTGTAACCTTAATAATAATAATAACAACAACAAAACGAACAAGAATCATTTATAACAACAACAACAATCTAAACAACACCAACAACAACACTAACACGAACAAAGAATCATAACAACAATAAAAACAACAACACTAACAGGAATCATAACAACCATAATAAATTAAAACAACCATAAAACTAAAAAAATCACAACTTATAAACAACTCACAACACTTTTTGCATTTTACTTAACATTAGAAAGAAGAAATAACTTCCCACTGACCCAGAGTTGTTAGCCCTCATGAAGGACTTTATTACTGCTCTACTTCTCGTATATAAATCACCTTGACCACCTCACACCTCGGCAATTTGTTCCACTCGAGGTCCTACTTCAGCCCATCCTTTGGTCCCATCTCGACTTACGATCCTCATTTTGAACCTTTGACTTTCTCTTTTTAAACCTATAATCACATTTGAATCTTTTGACTTCCTCTTTCTGAACCTATAATTACATTTGAATCTTTTGACTTCCTCTTTCTGAACCTATAATCCCACTTGAATCTTTTGACTTCCTCTTTCTGAACCTATAATCCCATTTTAATCTTTTGACTTCCTCTTTCTGAACCTATAATCACATTTGAATCTTTTGACTTCTTCTTTCTAAACCTATATTCCCATTTGAAGCCACAACACCCTATTTGAAGCCGACAACTCTTATCTAACCGATGAACCCACTAATTGAACCCACACCACCCTATCTGAATCTATGAACCCTCTAATTGAACCTAAAACCGTCTATCTGATCCCATGACCCCCCTATTTGAACCCACAGCCACCAATTGAACCCACAACCCCCTATCTGAGGCCACACTACCCTATTTGAAACCACAACACCCCTATGTTAACCCAAAACCCCTTATATGAGCCCACAGCACCCTATCTGAACCCACACCACCAATTGGGCCCTTCTTTGGTACGAAATGGGTTTAATATCATTATATAATGCCACTGATCCACCTTCGTCCTGTCACCCTCCTCTCCTAAGCTGAACTACTGCCGGCCATACTCCATCTCCCACTGTCTCCAAGCTTTAGTAATTTATCTATGTCTCCTTTCTTTATCTCTATCTTTTCTCTTTCGTGTCTTAGTGTATGTGTGTTTGTTTTATTTTTCTTTCTCTCTCTCTTGTTGTTTTGATTCTCCGATTCTTTAATTCTCTTTCTCAATTTCTCTCTTCTCTCTAATTCCCTCACAAAAACAAGACTGCACTAACGTTTCCGTTATTCATTTTATTATCTCTTTTTTTGTAATACGACGTGTAATGCTGAGTAATGAAAACCAAACTGAAGGGAATTACGTTCTGTTATATTGAAAGCAGGGGACACTATCAAATGGTTGAGAAATGGAATTGAGACATTTTCTAGAGGTAGTGAACACAGAAGAACATGATCTTATTACCCGAAGGAAAGGAGGCTGTAAGTCAGGTATAAAGTAAAGTTGGAAGGTTCTAAGTCAGGTATAAAGTAAAGTTGGAAGGTTTTAAGTCAGGTATAACGTAAAGTTGAAAGGTTCTAAGTCAGATATTTAGCCGAGTTGAAAGTGTGTTTGTGTTGTCGACCAGTCTTCACCTTACCCCTAGGTGCTTTTATTACACTAAATGTAATGTGTTCTTAATTCACAATCTAAATATGAGTGTGACGGGATAAATTCTTTACTACGATGACTAGTATTAAGTGCTTGAGTATCTGTGTCCCTTTAGTGACATATATTAGTTCAGTTTGAGTGTAAGGCGATTGTTTTGTTGTATATATTTATGTTAACATCTTAATTAAACCGCTACCTTCAAGGTACTGTCACAATATGGGAATTACTGTACCTATACTTTAAACACAAACCAGTATTTCCTTTGATAATTCTTAATAAACTCACTTATTCTAATTGTCTCGCACATACAAACAGTAAGATATAGATATTGATGTTGATGTCACCTGATATACAGTTAGTATATAATCAACACCTCACCCCGCCAGGATTCGAACCCACGGCCCACGACTGTGACCGGGTAGTCCCCATTAGAGGTTCACGGCGCCATAAGCTCGTTGAACAGGCTTTGTGTGAAATATAACAGAGTCTAGGACTGCTTTTAGTATCCTGGTGGTCTAGAGGTAGCGTTCCCCGGTCACAGTCGTGGGCCGTGGGTTCGATCCTGGCGTGGTGAGGTGTTGATTATATGTAGAAGTCCACGTGCTTTATTGGGCTAATGAAATATGTATGGATCCTCGTGTTTCGAAGCCGGATTTGGTAAAACAGTTCCGTATATGTATACATCCACTAATATACAAGCAAAGGATAATATACACCAATGTCATAGATATACAGTTACGCATATGTATACATCCACTATATACAAGCAAAGGATAATATACACCAATGTCATAGATATACAGTTACGCATATGTATACATCCACTATATACAAGCAAAGGATAATATACACCAATGTCATAGATATACAGTTACGCATATGTATACATCCACTATATACAAGCAAAGGATAATATACACCAATGTCATAGATATACAGTTACGCATATGTATACATCCACTAATATACAAGCAAAGGATAATATACACCAATGTCATAGATATACAGTTACGCATATGTATACATCCACTGTATACAAGCAAAGGATAATATACACCAATGTCATAGATATACAGTTACGCATATGTATACATCCACTATATACAAGCGAAGGATAATATACACTATACCGTCCCTAACGACCTCAGTAACCAAAATGAGTAAACCAAAAGAATTATAACAAGAACAAGTGTTTATCCTCGCTCGTGCTGACGCATCGTCTTATAACAAATTAATCGTACCTTCAAAAGCACACACACAGGCTCAAGCAAGCGTGAAATTCATTTGTATCGTACGACACAGACCCGAACACCAGCAGAGACCGACGAGGATTCCTTTGGCGGTATACCAACCTCCCCCCCCCCCTCCTCCCCCACCCCCAAGTGTCCACGGGGTCAGGTGACAAATTCTGTCCTTTTAAGATTTCTCCTCTATTGCAATTCCGTCTCTACCTGCTGATTTATCCATTTTTTTTATTTATACCTCCATCAACTTCTGTTGCAATGTCTTCATCCGCAGTTTCCACCCCTGCATCTTTGTATTAGTCTAAGGCTGTTCTTCATTTCCTGGCTATATTTTTACATTTAATTAAATACTAAGCAACTCTGTCAACCTTTGGTTTATATTTCCCATTTTCTATGGATAGTCCTATATACCTGTTTAATGTAGAGTATACTAGTTATCTGTCTTGTAAGCTTTTGCTAGGCCATGTAATTTCTTCTTCTTGTGCTTCATTATCATGCTCTTACACTCTCTCGGTTCAGTTGATTCCGGCATGATTCTATTGTCCTTGTATCTCTTGTTGTACTTTCGTCTTGATTCTGCAGGTTACAGGTGCGTCTATATTGTTCTACTCAACTACTCTCTCTCTCTCTCTCTCTCTTTACCTTTTATTTAACTACTGTTCTTAATTCTTCTTTTTTGTTCATGTTTTCTTGAAATACTGTTCTTAATTTTTTGTTAATTTCTTCATCTGGTCATAAGTTTTCAGTCCACTATGGGATGGTTTCTTTCACCTTCCATTTGTTTATTTCTTCCTCAAGGTGTCTTCGATCACCCCCAGCAGTATTCTTAAATGTCTTCCCGCCATTTTATTCCTTTTGTCGTCTTAATGCCAATATTTATCTTTTTATTTAATTTTTTTTTGGGGGGGGGGGAATTAGCCCACCTGGGCACAAGTCACTGACCCACATCGGGCCTAGGGGGCGAAAATGCAACAACAACAACAACAACAACAATAATAAAAAAGAACCATAAAGCAATACAAAAAAAATCAAGAGTGAGAAACAATATATGTATGTTGTGTTGTCAAAGTAAGAAAAACAACCTGGGGCTTGGTCACAATTACTTGTCTCTTATTTCTCTGTCTTTTAATATGTCAGTTTTGTTTATGATAGTGTCTGCCACAACTATTCTGGGTCAAAACTTCTCCCAGACAACACCTTTATTAAAATACACATTAGTCTATTATGGATTTGGGGGTTAATTTCTCCATTAATGTTATCCAATCTATATCTCGTATCACAATGGTGTTCGTTGTGCTTGAAAAATCAATTCATTATTTTAAGTTAAATTGTTTCGTATACAACAAAATTAACTTTACTTCTTAATTTTGTGTTTCTTCATCAAAAGGGTCCATAGCATTTCCTGGTCCACCTCCCTCCCTACTTACTCCAGCATTGAAGTCTCCAAGTACAGTCCCCCTCAGAAAGTCCGTGTCTTCTTCCGAATGAATCGGTAACAAAACTAAATGAGATAATGAAACGCCAGCTGTGTTGAGATCCTGAACTAAATACACCTTCGACCAGTGAACATTGTTGGTTATAATGTCCCGTACCTGAGAGTGCTATACGCATTTCCTTCACAACATTCCGTTATGGATGTAATAGCAAAAAACATGAAAACACAAATGATTCCTCACTTTTTCTTTCAT
>NW_024743843.1:0-7131 GCF_018991925.1 Homarus americanus | reverse complement strand
CAAGAACAACTTGGGACTGCCAGCTCCCAAGAACAACATGGGTCTGCCAACTCCCAAGAACAACAAGGGAATGCCTGCTCCCAAGAACATGGGAGAACCTGCAAAACACTATGGGAGCACCTCTATGCAGGACACTGGAAGCACCCTTTACACGGGACACTGGGAACGCAGGAGACAATGGGAACTTGCTCTCCACAGGAGACAGTGGGAACTTGCTCTATACAGGAGACAGTGGGAACTTGCTCTCCACAGAAGACAGTGGGAACTTGCTCTCCACAGGAGACGGTGGGAACTTGCTCTCCACAGGAGACATGGGGGACTTGCTCTCCACAGGAGATCGTGGGAAATTGGTCTCCACAGGAGACAGTGGCAACTTGCTCTCCACAGGAGACAGTGGGAATTCCCTCACCGGAGTTTGTGGGAACTTGCTCTCCACAGGAGACAGTGGCAACTTGCTCTCCACAGGAGACAGTGGGAATTTGCTCTCCACAGGAGACCGTGGGAACTCCCTCACCGGAGTTTGTGGGAACTTGCTCTCCAAAGGAGATCATGGGAACTTGCTCTCCACAGGTGATCGTGGGAACTTGCTCTCAACAGGAGACTGTGGGAACTTGCTCTCAACAGGAGACTGTGGGAACTTGCTCTCCACAGGAGACAGACGGAACTTGCTCTCCACAGGAGACAGTGAGAACTTGCACTCCACAGGAGACAGTGAGAACTTGCTCTCCACAGGAGCGAGTGGGAACTCCCTCACCGTAGTTTGTAGGAAATTGCTCTCCACAGGAGACAGTGGGAACTTGCTCTCCACAGGAGACTGGTAACTCCCTCATCGGAGTTTGTGGGAACTTGCTCTCCACAGGAGACAGTGAGAACTTGCTCTCCACAGGAGCGAGTGGGAACTCCCTCACCGGAGTTTGTAGGAAATTGCTCTCCACAGGAGACAGTGGGAACTTGATCTCCACAGGAGATCGTGGGAACTTGATCTCCACAGGAGATCGTGGGAACTTACTCTCCACAGGAGACAGTGGGAACTTGCTCTCCACAGGAGACAGTGGGAACTTGGTCTCCACAGGAGACTGGGAACTCCCTCATCGGAGTTTGTGGGAACTTGCTCTCCAAAGGAGATCGTGGGAACTTGCTCTCCACAGGAGACAGTCGGAACTTGGTCTCCACAGGAGACTGGGAACTCCCTCATCGGAGATTGTGGGAACTTGCTCTCCACAGGAGACAGTGGGAACTTGATCTCCACAGGAGATCGTGGGAACTTGATCTCCACAGGAGATCGTGAGAACTTGCTCTCCAAAGGGAGACAGTGGGAACTTGATCTCCACAGGAGATCGTGGGAACTTGTTCTCCACAGGAGACAGTGGGAACTCCCTCACCGGAGATCATGGGAACTTGCTCTCCACAGGAGACCGTGGGTACAACCTCTGCAGGAGACCTTGGGTAGTCTGCAGTGCCAAACCAGGTTTATTCTACTCACAACCTCGGGGAGGCTCACTTTGCTCACAATGTGAGCTCTTTATCCTTGTCATCCCCTCTCACACCCTGGGGGTTTGATGCTTTCCCGCCAATTCCTCCTCCTCCATGGGGGAGTTGGTGTTCCTCACCATTACCTTCTTCTCTATTCCCGGGAAGTTGGTATCCTGCCCCATCCTCATCGCCAGCTTCCAGTTTATGGTTGTTGGTTTCCTTCCTTCCTCTTTTACTTGCCACTCCTTGTGGGTGGTCTCCAGCATATCACCCTTGGGTGAGCAATTCACTTTGGTAACATAGCTACCATTGGGAATTCCAGAGTACTCCTTCGGGCACCGTGGTTTGGGGTTCCGCGGACGAAAGGTTTACCTTTTGGACGATTAGCCCCGGTCCGATCCCGTAGTCGCAGACCTCAACGCGGTGGATCGGTGAACATGAAATATAATACATAGTCAATTCTTATAGAATTTAGGAAAGTTTCATTTCCCAATTCCTTAAGAATTAGGACGGTATTATTTCATGGCCAACGTGCGACTGAGTCTTCTGGTTGGGCCTGCTTTGGGTCTTCTGGTTGGACCTGCTTTGGGTCTTCTGGTTGGACCTGCTTTCGGTCTTCTGAGTGGGCCTGCTTAGGGTCTTCTGGTTGGACCTGCTTTGGGTCTTCTGGTTGGACCTGCTTTAGGTCTTCTGGTTGACCTGCTTTTAGGGTCTTCGACTGCGTCTTGCTTTTGGGTCTTCTTGGTTGACCTGCTTTGGGGTCTCCTCTTGCTTGGACCTTGCTTTGGTCTTCTGTTGGACCTGCTTTTGGGTCTTCTGTTTGGTCCTGCTTTTGGGTCTTGTGAGTGGGCCTGCTTTGGGGTCTTCTGGTTGACCTAGCTAGTCTTCTGGAGTGGACCCTGCTTTGGGTCTTCTGGACCTGCTTTCGGTCTTCTGAGTGGGCCTGCTTAGGGTCTTCTGGTTGGACCTGCTTTGGGTCTTCTGGTTGGACCTGCTTTGGGTCTTCTGGTTGGACCTGCTTTGGGTCTTCTGAGTGCGTCTGCTTTGGGTCTTCTGGTTGGACCTGCTTTGGGTCTTTTGGTTGGACCTCCTTTGGGTCTTCTGGTTGGATCTGTTTTGGGTCTTCTGGTTGGACCTGCTTTGGGTCTTCTGAGTGTGTCTGCTTTGGGTCTTCTGGTTGGACCTCCTTTGGGTCTTCTGGTTGGACCTGCTTTGGGTCTTCTGAGTGGACCTGGGTTTTGGGTCTCTGGTTGGACCTGTTTTGGGGTCTTCTGAGTGTGTCTGCTTTTGGGTCTTCTAAGGTTGGACCTGCTTTGGGTCTTCTTCTGGTTGGACCTGCTTTGGTCTTCTGGGTTGGACCTGCTTTGGGTCTTCTGGTTGAACCTGCTTTGGGTCTTTTGGTTGGACCTGCTTTGGGTCTTCTGAGTGGGCCTGCTTTGGGTCTTCTGAGTGGGCCTGCTTTGGGTCTTCTGGTTGGTCCTGCTTTGGGTCTTCTGGTTGGACCTGCTTTGGGTCTTTTGGACCTGGTTTGGGTCTTCTGAGTGGGCCTGCATTTTTGTTTATGGTGACTAATATTTTGCTATTCTAGATTTTGTTTAATTTTTTATGAACTGGTACAAGATATAACAATGTGTTCACATTTTCAGTGATTCCTTACTTTCAGGTCGTTCGTAAATGGTTTATTTTTGTTTTTCAAAACGACATAGAACTGTGTCCTACCAAGAACAACATGGATTAACTGTTCAAATCAGTGTTCGCAATGCGGGGGGGGGGGGGGTTGACCCCCCAGATACACTTAAAACCCATGGAAATTGACTTTTCTGTAGGGCCCACCGTGGGTCCTAAAAAGACCCCCTCAAATAAGATGTATTTATTATTATTATGAAGGAAATATATATTTTATATATGTGATCATTCAGAAAATGAATATAAACGTAATCTTTATATTTTTATCATAGTGATGAAAAACGTTAAATTTGCAAGAGTATTCTGCACTCTGGTATGAAGTCTGCAATCTGCATCACTATGCTTTTTGGTACACGTTCGGTACGGGTACTCTCTGTCGAGTTCTGATGGTTTGTGCGGGACGTCGTGGGAGCACCTCTCTACCCAAGACACCGTGGGAGGCCAGACGACATGAGACTGCCAAGTCCCAAGAACATGGGACTGCCAGCTCCCAAGAACAATGTGGGACTGCCAGCTCCCAAGAACAACTTGGGACTGCCAGCTCCCAAGAACAACATGGGACTGCCAACTCTCAAGAACAACAAGGGACTGCCTGCTCCCAAGAACATGGAAGAACCTGCAAAACACTATGGGAGCACCTCTATGCAGGACACTGGAAGCACCCTTTACACGGGACACTGGGAACGCAGGAGACAATGGGAACTTGCTCTCCACAGGAGACGGTGGGAACTTGCTCTCCACAGGAGACATGGGGGACTTGCTCTCCACAGGAGATCGTGGGAAATTGGTCTCCACAGGAGACAGTGGCAACTTGCTCTCCACAGGAGACAGTGGGAACTCCCTCACCGGAGTTTGTGGGAACTTGCTCTCCACAGGAGACAGTGGCAACTTGCTCTCCACAGGAGACAGTGGGAATTTGCTCTCCACAGGAGACCGTGGGAACTCCCTCACCGGAGTTTGTGGGAACTTGCTCTCCAAAGGAGATCATGGGAACTTGCTCTCCACAGGTGATCGTGGGAACTTGCTCTCAACAGGAGACTCGAACTGCCTCATGGAGACAGACGGAACTTGCTTCTCCACAGACAGTGAGAACTTGCACTCCACAGAGACAGTGAGAACTTGTTTCCACAGGAGCGAGGGAACTCCCTCACCGTAGTTTGTAGGACATTGCTCTCACAGGAGCATAGTGGGAACTTTTCTGTTTCCACAGGAGACTGGCACCCTCATCGGAGTTTAGGGGAACTTGCCTCCACAGGAGGACAGTGAGAACTTGCTTCCACAGGAGCGAGGAACCCCCACTGAGCTTCTTGTAGGAAATTGCTCTCCACAGAGACAGTGGGAACTTGATCTCCAGGTGAGATCGGGGAACTTGATCTCCACAGGAGATCGGGGAACTTACTTCCACAGGAGACAGTGGGAACTGCTTCCACAGGAGATGTAAACTTGGCTCCACAGGAGACTGGGAACTCCCTCATCGGAGTTTGTGGGAACTTGCTCTCCAAAGGAGATCGTGGGAACTTGCTCTCCACAGGAGACAGTCGGAACTTGGTCTCCACAGGAGACTGGGAACTCCCTCATCGGAGTTTGTGGGAACTTGCTCTCCACAGGAGACAGTGGGAACTTGATCTCCACAGGAGATCGTGGGAACTTGATCTCCACAGGAGATCGTGAGAACTTGCTCTCCAAAGGGAGACAGTGGGAACTTGATCTCCTGCGTGAGATCGCGGGAACTTCTGTTCTCCACAGGAAAGACAGTGGGAACCTCACCGGAGATCAAGGGGAACTTACCTCCACAGGAGACCCGTGGGTACAACCTCTGCAGGAGACCTTTGGGTAGTCTGCAGTGCCAAAACCAGGTGTTTATTCTACTCACAACCTCGGGGGAGGCCTTGCTCACAATGTGGTTTTATCCTTGTCATCCCTCACACCCTGGGGCTGATGCCTCTACAATTCCTCCTCCTCCATGGGGGGGAGTTGGTGTCTTCACCATTACCTTCTCTATTCCCGGGAAGTTGGTATCCTGCCCCATCCTCATCGCCAGCTTCCAGTTTATGGTTGTTGGTTTCCTTCCTTCCTCTTTTACTTGCCACTCCTTGTGGGTGGTCTCCAGCATATCACCCTTGGGTGAGCAATTCACTTTGGTAACATAGCTACCATTGGGAATTCCAGAGTACTCCTTCGGGCACCGTGGTTTGGGGTTCCGCGGACGAAAGGTTTACCTTTTGGACGATTAGCCCCGGTCCGATCCCGTAGTCGCAGACCTCAACGCGGTGGATCGGTGAACATGAAATATAATACATAGTCAATTCTTATAGAATTTAGGAAAGTTTCATTTCCCAATTCCTTAAGAATTAGGACGGTATTATTTCATGGCCAACGTGCGACTGAGTCTTCTGGTTGGGCCTGCTTTGGGTCTTCTGGTTGGACCTGCTTTGGGTCTTCTGGTTGGACCAGCTTTGGGTCTTCTGAGTGGACCTGCTTTGGGTCTTCTGGTTGGACCTGCTTTCGGTCTTCTGAGTGGGCCTGCTTAGGGTCTTCTGGTTGGACCTGCTTTGGGTCTTCTGGTTGGACCTGCTTTAGGTCTTCTGACTGCGTCTGCTTTGGGTCTTCTGGTTGGACCTGCTTTGCGTCTTCTGGTTGGACCTGCTTTGGGTCTTCTGTTTGGACCTGCTTTGGGTCTTCTGTTTGGTCCTGCTTTGGGTCTTGTGAGTGGGCCTGCTAGGGTCTTCTGCTGGACCTGCTTTGGGTCTTCTGGTTGGACCTGCTTTAGGTCTTCTGACCGCGTCTGCGTTGGGTCTTCTGCTGGACCTGCTTGGGTCTTCTGCTGACCAAGCTTTTAATCTTCTGGTTGGACCTGCTTTGGGTCTTCTGTTTGGACCTGCTTTGGGTCTTCTGGTTGGGCCTGCTTTGGGTCTTCTGGTTGGACCTGCTTTGGGTCTTCTGGTTGGACCTGCTTTCGGTCTTCTGAGTGGGCCTGCTTAGGGTCTTCTGGTTGGACCTGCTTTGGGTCTTCTGGTTGGACCTGCTTTAGGTCTTCTGACTGCGTCTGCTTTGGGTCTTCTGGTTGGACCTGCTTTGGGTCTTCTGGTTGGACCTGCTTTGGGTCTTCTGGTTGGACCTGCTTTGGGTCTTCTGTTTGGACCTGCTTTGGGTCTTCTGTTTGGTCCTGCTTTGGGTCTGTGAGTGGACCTGCTTTGGGTCTTCTGGTTGACCTGCTTTCGGTCTTCTGAGTGGCCTGCTTAGGTCTTCTGGTTGGACCTGCTTTGGGTCTTCTGCTGGACCTGCTTTGGGCTCCTGGACTCCAAGCTGGCCTTCTGAGTGTCTGCTTTGGGTCTTCTGGTTGGACCTGCTTGGGTCTTTTGGGTTGACCCTCCTTGGGTCTTCTGGTTGATCTGCTTTGGGGTCTCTGGTTCGGACCTGCTTTGGGTCTTCTGGAGTGTGTCTGCTTTGGGTCTTCTGGTTGACCTCCTTTGGGTCTTCTGGTTGGACCTGCTTTGGGTCTTCTGGAGTGGACCTGCTTTTGGGTCTTCTGGTTGGACCTGCTTTGGGCTTCTGAGTGCGTCTGCTTGGCCTTCTGGTTGGACCTGCTTTGGGTCTTTTGGTTGGACCTGCTTTGGGTCTTCTGAGTGGGCCTGCTTTGGGTCTTCTGAGTGGGCCTGCTTTGGGTCTTCTGGTTGGACCTGCTTTGGGTCTTCTGGTTGGACCTGCTTTGGGTCTTTTGGACCTGGTTTTGGGTCTTCTGAGTGGGCCTGCATTTGTGTTTATGGTGACTAATATTTTGCTATTCTAGATTTTGTTTAATTTTTTATGAAGTGGTACAAGATATAACAATGTGTTCACATTTTCAGTGATTCCTTACTTTCAGGTCGTTCGTATATGGTTTATTTTTGTTTTTCAAAACGACATAGAACTGTGTCCTACCAAGAACAACATGGATTAACTGTTCAAATCAGTGTTCGCAATGCGGGGGGG